>NC_091282.1:246281811-246501811 GCF_032444005.1 Ranitomeya imitator
GAGGATATCTACAACGAATTTGTGGAAAGAAGTGTCCACCGCGCAAAGAACAGAATTGTCGGGAATCCATTTGACTTTAAAACTGAACAAGGACCCCAGGTAAGTCTGTAAACAAAAGTAATAAGCAAATTGTGCTATTAGAGACATTATTATTATTATTATTATTATTATTATTATTATTATTATTAGACTTATTAATTTAGTTTATTTGCACAGATATCCAATGTAGGCACTCCCAAAAAATGTGACTAAAATATTTAGTGGAGATATCCATCTCCTTCATCCACCCCACCCGGTCACACACACAGCTACGAGACCCTAGGACCTTTAGGCCATGTTTACACACGTTTTCCTTTTAAAAACAGGCCAGCCAATCCATATTTGTAATGTGAGTTTGACCTTCAAGGGAGTGTCATCAGAAAATTACCTATTGTTCACAAGTTTTTTCACAAGTTTTTATTTTAAAACCATTTTTTCCTTTTGTCTATTACTAAAATCAAAACTCACAATCTTGCAGTTTTCACTGGCCAATGTAGCTATTTTAGACTCCTAATTCTTCACCTCTCAGAAAGCTTTTACAGCAGAGTACTTATCAAAGGCTGGATTACAATGATAGGCAACACTTCTGTACCCTGTTGTGATTGGTGGAAACCTAATAGATGAGATCACCTACTCGCCCTCCTCACAAAAGACCTTTTGCACACGCACCTAAGATGCTTTAATATAAAAATAATTAGGGCAGAACCTGTTGTTTTTTGGCTAATGTACATGAGGTTTTCTTGAAACAGGAAGTAGAAGTCTAAAAAAGATCCATTGTGAAAATGCAAGATTTCTAATTTCATTTTTCTTAATAAATATTGTGTTATGGAAAAAATACATTACAAAAAATTAAAACCTGATCTTATAATTGGGTCCTTTTTTGATGACCTGAAATAAACCTGTGGCAGAATGCAGCATGCATTCTTCTGATATTACTGTTGCAGAATATTAAAGCCAATCTGTCAGCAGGTTTTTGAACTTTAATCGGAGGGCAGCATGAGGTAGGGACTGAAACACTGATTTCAGCGATGTGTCACTTATTGGGCTGTGTGCTCTTGTTTCAATTCAATAAGTTCTTTATCAACAGATTAACAGTACAGGACTACAGCTGGCATGCATCCTGATCCACTGCTACCTCCAGTACTGATTAGCAGCTTACTGTCAATATACGATGTATACAGAAAACTGGGGTGTGGGTGTGAAGTAGTGGAGACCCTGCCCACCCTCTACCCCACCCTCTTTAAGATCTCATGGTTAAATAATGCATCACCATGTTTTGAATTCAGTTTTACCTATTTTACGACTATCAATAGTTACCCCCTCCAATCCTGTCTGCTGCTAAGTGGGCACACACTGATGCAGTTTCTTGTTGATAGTTCAGATAGGGGTAAGTAAGTGAGAAGTACAGACCTTTTTGGTCTAGCTACTTCCAGACCCACATAGATACTGTGTTGTGTGCCAAGATATAGATCACAATATGTCAGATTGTATGTTTTGAAGGAAAGCAAGGCATAAATAGCAGCAAGATTTCAGATTTCAGGCAAAGTAACAAAGCAAAGATCCTAAAAGGAGGATGGGTACCTCATCTCAGGCCAGGAGACCTAATTAAAAGGATGGAACTTCAATCCGGTGAGCTGCAGGCCTGATCTGAGGGAAATATTCCATACCCCAGGCAAGCAGGTCTCCAGCAATCAATTATCGATAGTAGAAAAGGAGGTAGAGTGTCGCCATACTGGGAACAAGTTCCACATGGAGCCGAAGATGTAGTGGCACAGCAGGGTAGCAAATGGCCATCATTGAGTGGACTTTGAGAGTAGTAGTGAAGAGTCGTACAAACGTACCTTTGCCAGTGAGGTTCTAATCAACTGGGAGTTGAGACTAGCTATGAAGGGCCGTAGCAACACACATCTCAAACTGTTTACTCCTCCTAGGGGAATATGGGAGATCCTATAAATGTAGGCTGGACTTGTGCAATATGAGTAATGTACCACCACGTGTAACTGAACAATTGCTGCCTCTGCCTAATGCAGAAGAAACATTCATAAAGTGTTGTGCCTGCTAACTGATGTATACAGTGGGTACGGAAAGTATTCAGACCCCTTTAAATTTTTCACTTTTTGTTTCATTGCAGCCATTTGGTAAAAAAAAAAAAGATCATCTTTTTCTCGTTAATGTACACTCTGCACCCCAGCTTCATTGAAAAAAAAAAAAACAAATGTAGAAATTTTTGCAAATGTATTAAAAAAGAAAAACTGAAATATCACATGGTCATAAGTATTTAGACCCTTTGCTCAAACACTCATATTTAAGTCACATGCTGTCCATTTCCTTGTGATCCTCCTTGAAATGGTTCCACTCATTCATTGGAGTCCAGCTGTGTTTAATTAAACTGATAGGACTTGATTTGGAAAGGCGCACACACCTGTCTATATAAGACCTCGCAGCTCACAGTGCATGGCAGACCAAATGCCAAATGAGAATCATGAGGTCAAAGGAACTGGCCAAGGAGCTCAGACAGAATTGTGGCAAGGTACAGATCTGGCCAAGGTTACAAAAGAGTTTCTGCAATTTGGGACCACCAGAAGTCTTCCTAGAGCTGACCGTCCAGCCAAACTGAGCAATCATGGGAGAATAGCTTTGGCGAGAGAGGTAAAGAAGAACCCCAAGATCACTGTGGCTGAGCTCCAGAGATGCAGTAGGTGCAGCGGCCATTTTCCCAGAGGCCACCGCATCGCAGCAATGGAGCTGCCGGTGCCTCCAGGCTTTGAGGAAATGCCGGCGGAGCCCCCGACGCTGCACAAAGATACGCCGCTCACCAGCACAGAAACCCCACGCTGCCACAATGAGGTAATGGGGGGCAACTCCACTCATACTTTCCTGTAAGACGCCCCCTCTCTTCGTCATTGGGACCCCCCTGTTGTGAATTCTGTGGCTGAGTTCACTTCTGTGGTTACAAGTGGTATTGCAGTCTCTGGGCTTCCTCCCTCAGGTGTTTTGGTGAGCTCGTTGGCTGCCTTGCTATTTAGCTCCACCTGAGTCTGTCTTCCTTGCTCCTTGTCAATGTTCCAGTGTTGGATCTGAGCTACTGCATCTTCCCTTGGGCCTGCTGCTCTGCTAGATAAGTGCTTCTAGTTTGTTTTCTGTTTTTTTCTGTCCAGCTTGCTATTGTCTTTTGCTGGAAGCTCTGAGAAGCAGAGGGGTGCACCGCCGTGCTGTTAGTTCGGCACGGTGGGTCTTTTTGCCCCTTTGCGTGGTTTTCGTTTTAGGGTTTTTTGTAGACTGCATAGTTCTCTTTGCTATCCTCGCTCTGTCTAGAATATCGGGCCTCACTTTGCTGAATCTATTTCATTCCTACGTTTGTCTTTTCATCTTGCTAACAGTCATTATATGTGGGGGGCTGCCTATTCCTTTGGGGTATTTCTCTGAGGTAAGTCAGGCTTGTATTTCTATCTTCAGGCTAGTCAGCTCCTCAGGCAGTGCCGAGTTGCATAGGTAGTTGTTAGGCGCAATCCACTGCTGCTTATAGTTGTGTGAGGATAGATCAGGTACTGCAGTCTACAGAGATTCCACGTCTCAGAGCTCGTCCTATTGTTTTTGGTTATTGCCAGATCTCTGTATGTGCGCTGATTACTGCACGCTGTGTTGCCTGATTGCCAGCCATAACAGTACAAGGAGCCCCACCAATGATTCCCAATAGAGGGAAAAAAGAAATCCTGACATCATTTTTTTTTCTTAGCTCTGTCTTCAGTCTTTTTTTTCCCCTAGACATTAGAGTGCTTCAGGACACAGCTGTGGACATGGATATTCAGGCTCTGTGCTCCTCAATGGATAATCTCGTTGTAAATGTACAAAAGATTCAAGATACTATTGATCAGAAATCGATGCTAGAACCAAGAATTCCGATTCCTGATTTGTTTTTTGGTGACAGAACTAAGTTCCTGAGCTTCAGAAATAATTGTAAGCTATTTTTGGCCTTGAAACCTCATTCTTCTGGTAATCCTATTCAACAGGTTTTGATTATTATTTCTTTTTTGCGCGGCGACCCACAGGACTGGGCGTTTTCTCTTGCACCAGGAGATTCTGCATTGAGTAATGTTGATGCATTTTTCCTGGCGCTCGGATTGCTTTACGATGAGCCTAATTCAGTGGATCAGGCTGAGAAAAATCTGCTGGCTTTATGCCAGGGTCAGGATGATGTAGAAGTATATTGTCAGAAATTTAGGAAATGGTTAGTACTCACTCTGTGGAATGAATCTGCACTAGCGGCTTTGTTCAGAAAGGGTCTCTCTGAAGCTCTTAAGGATGTAATGGTGGGATTTCCTATGCCTGCTGGTTTGAATGAGTCTATGTCCTTGGCCATTCAGATCGGTCGTCGCTTGCGCGAGCGTAAATCTGTGCACCATCTGGCGGTACTGCCTGAGAGTAAACCTGAGCCTATGCAGTGCGACAGGACTATGACTAAAGTAGAACGGCAAGAACACAGACGTCTGAACAGACTGTGTTTCTATTGTGGTGATTCTACTCATGCTATTTCTAATTGTCCTAAACGCACTAGGCGGTTCGATAGCTCTGCCGTTATTGGTACTGTACAGTCCAAATTCCTTTTGTCCATTACCTTAATGTGCTCTTTGTCATCGTATTCTGTCATGGCGTTTGTGGATTCAGGCGCTGCCCTGAATCTGATGGATTTGGATTATGCTAAACGTTGTGGATTTTTCTTGGAGCCTTTGCGGTGTCCTATTCCGTTGAGAGGAATTGATGCTACACCTTTGGCCAAGAATAAGCCTCAGTACTGGGCCCAGCTGACCATGTGCATGGCTCCTGCACATCAGGAAGTTATTCGCTTTCTGGTACTGCATAATTTGCATGATGTGGTCGTGTTGGGGTTGCCATGGCTACAAACCCATAATCCAGTATTGGATTGGAACTCTATGTCGGTAACCAGCTGGGGTTGTCAGGGAGTACATGGTGATGTTCCATTTTTGTCTATTTCGTCATCCATTCCTTCTGACATCCCAGAGTTCTTGTCGGACTTTCAGGATGTATTTGAAGAGTCCAAGTCTGATGCCCTACCTCCGCATAGGAATTGTGATTGTGCTATCGATTTGATTCCTGGTAGTAAATTCCCTAAGGGTCGTTTATTTAATTTGTCCGTACCTGAACACACCGCTATGCGCAGTTATGTGAAGGAGTCCCTGGAGAAGGGACATATTCGCCCATCGTCGTCACCATTGGGAGCAGGGTTCTTTTTTGTAGCCAAGAAGGATGGTTCGCTAAGACCGTGTATTGATTACCGCCTTCTTAATAAGATCACTGTTAAGTTTCAGTATCCCTTGCCATTGATTTCTGACTTGTTTGCTCGGATTAAGGGGGCTAGTTGGTTTACTAAGATTGATCTTCGTGGTGCGTATAATCTGGTGAGAATCAGGCAGGGAGATGAATGGAAAACGGCATTTAATACGCCCGAGGGTCATTTTGAGTATCTGGTGATGCCGTTCGGACTTGCCAATGCTCCATCTGTTTTTCAGTCTTTTATGCATGACATTTTCCGTGAGTATCTGGATAAATTCCTGATTGTGTACTTGGATGACATTTTGATCTTCTCAGATGATTGGGAGTCTCATGTGAAGCAAGTCAGAATGGTTTTCCAGGTACTGCGTGCTAATTCCTTGTTCGTGAAGGGATCAAAGTGTCTCTTCGGTGTGCAGAAAGTTTCATTTTTGGGGTTCATCTTTTCCCCTTCTACTATAGAGATGGATCCGGTTAAGGTTCAGGCCATCCAGGATTGGACTCAGCCGACATCTCTAAAAAGTCTGCAGAAATTCCTGGGCTTTGCTAATTTTTATCGTCGCTTCATCTGTAATTTTTCTAGCATTGCCAGACCATTGACCGATTTGACCAAGAAGGGTGCTGATTTGGTTAATTGGTCTTCTGCTGCCGTGGAAGCTTTTCAGGAGTTGAAGCGTCGTTTTTGCTGTGCCCCTGTGTTGTGTCAACCTGATGTTTCTCTTCCGTTCCAGGTCGAGGTTGATGCTTCTGAGATTGGTGCAGGGGCGGTTTTGTCACAGAGAGGTTCTGGTTGCTCAGTGTTCAAACCATGTGCTTTCTTTTCCAGGAAATTTTCTGCTGCTGAGCGTAATTATGATGTGGGCAACCGAGAGTTGCTGGCCATGAAGTGGGCATTCGAGGAGTGGCGTCATTGGCTTGAGGGTGCTAAGCATCGCGTGGTGGTATTGACTGATCATAAGAACTTGACTTATCTCGAGTCTGCCAAGCGCTTGAATCCTAGACAGGCCCGTTGGTCGTTATTTTTTGCTCGTTTTGATTTTGTGATTTCATACCTTCCGGGCTCTAAAAATGTGAAGGCGGATGCTCTGTCTAGGAGTTTTGTGCCCGACTCTCCGGGGTTATCTGAGCCGGCGAGTATCCTCAAGGAAGGAGTCATTGTGTCTGCCATCTCCCCTGATTTGCGGAGAGTGTTGCAGAAATTTCAGGCTAATAAACCTGATCGTTGTCCGGCCGAGAAACTGTTCGTCCCTGATAGGTGGACTAGTAAAGTTATCTCTGAACTTCATTGTTCGGTGCTGGCCGGTCATCCAGGAATCTTTGGTACCAGGGAGTTGGTTGCTAGATCCTTCTGGTGGCCATCTCTGTCACGGGATGTGCGTGCTTTTGTGCAGTCCTGTGGAATTTGTGCTAGGGCTAAGCCCTGCTGTTCACGTGCCAGTGGGTTGCTTTTGCCCTTGCCGGTCCCGAAGAGGCCTTGGACACATATTTCGATGGATTTCATTTCTGACCTTCCCGTTTCTCAAAAAATGTCGGTCATTTGGGTGGTCTGTGATCGCTTTTCTAAAATGGTCCATCTGGTGCCCTTGGTTAAATTGCCTTCCTCCTCTGATTTGGTGCCTTTGTTCTTCCAGCATGTGGTTCGTTTACATGGCATTCCTGAGAATATTGTTTCTGACAGAGGTTCCCAGTTTGTCTCGAGGTTCTGGCGAGCCTTTTGTGGTAGGATGGGCATTGACCTATCTTTCTCCTCGGCCTTCCATCCTCAGACTAATGGCCAGACCGAACGAACCAATCAGACCTTGGAAACATATCTGAGATGTTTTGTTTCCGCTGACCAGGATGATTGGGTGTCATTTTTGCCGTTGGCTGAGTTCGCCCTTAATAATCGGGCCAGCTCGGCTACCTTGGTCTCTCCATTTTTCTGCAATTCTGGGTTCCATCCTCGTTTCTCTTCAGGACAGGTTGAGTCTTCGGACTGTCCTGGTGTGGATTCTGTGGTGGACAGGTTGCAGCAGATCTGGACTCAGGTAGTGGACAATTTGACCTTGTCCCAGGAGAAGGCTCAGCTTTTCGCTAATCGCAGACGCCGTGTGGGACCCCGACTTCGTGTTGGGGATTTGGTTTGGTTATCTTCTCGTTATATTCCTATGAAGGTTTCCTCTCCTAAATTTAAACCTCGTTTTATTGGTCCGTATAGGATTTCTGAGATTCTCAATCCGGTGTCTTTTCGTCTGACCCTCCCAGACTCCTTTTCCATACATAATGTATTCCATAGGTCGTTGTTGAGGAGATACGTGGCACCTATGGTTCCATCTGTGGAGCCTCCTGCCCCTGTTTTGGTGGAGGGGGAATTGGAGTATATTGTGGAGAAGATTTTGGATTGTCGTGTCTCTAGACGGAAACTCCAGTATCTGGTCAAATGGAAGGGTTATGCTCAGGAAGATAATTCCTGGGTTTTTGCCTCTGATGTCCATGCCCCAGATCTTGTTCGTGCCTTTCATGTGGCTCATCCTGGTCGGCCTGGGGGTTCTGGTGAGGGTTCGGTGACCCCTCCTCAAGGGGGGGGTACTGTTGTGAATTCTGTGGCTGAGTTCACTTCTGTGGTTACAAGTGGTATTGCAGTCTCTGGGCTTCCTCCCTCAGGTGTTTTGGTGAGCTCGTTGGCTGCCTTGCTATTTAGCTCCACCTGAGTCTGTCTTCCTTGCTCCTTGTCAATGTTCCAGTGTTGGATCTGAGCTACTGCATCTTCCCTTGGGCCTGCTGCTCTGCTAGATAAGTGCTTCTAGTTTGTTTTCTGTTTTTTTCTGTCCAGCTTGCTATTGTCTTTTGCTGGAAGCTCTGAGAAGCAGAGGGGTGCACCGCCGTGCTGTTAGTTCGGCACGGTGGGTCTTTTTGCCCCTTTGCGTGGTTTTCGTTTTAGGGTTTTTTGTAGACTGCATAGTTCTCTTTGCTATCCTCGCTCTGTCTAGAATATCGGGCCTCACTTTGCTGAATCTATTTCATTCCTACGTTTGTCTTTTCATCTTGCTAACAGTCATTATATGTGGGGGGCTGCCTATTCCTTTGGGGTATTTCTCTGAGGTAAGTCAGGCTTGTATTTCTATCTTCAGGCTAGTCAGCTCCTCAGGCAGTGCCGAGTTGCATAGGTAGTTGTTAGGCGCAATCCACTGCTGCTTATAGTTGTGTGAGGATAGATCAGGTACTGCAGTCTACAGAGATTCCACGTCTCAGAGCTCGTCCTATTGTTTTTGGTTATTGCCAGATCTCTGTATGTGCGCTGATTACTACACGCTGTGTTGCCTGATTGCCAGCCATAACACCCCCCCCCCCCCCAACCATATGCACCCGGCGAATAAGACGACCCCCGACTTTTAAGAAGATTTTCAGGGGTTAGAAGGTCGTCTTATACGCCGGAAAATATGGTAATTCCCAGGCCTGGCCAGTTGGTTCAGGCAACAGGGGTCCCCTGCCTTGGCCGCTGCGGAAGCGCCACAGTGGATCCAGAGGTATTGCACTATAGTTTGTTGAGCAGGTGAGTGGTATCTGGGTAGGACTACCAGTGCAGTCGTGGTCTGCAGTGCAGAAGACTGTGCAGGTAAGTATTTCCTGGAGCTCTGCTGGAGTGTCTCGGTGTTGTGGCCATGCGCCTTGACAACGCATCTGAGCGTGCCTTTGTGACATTATGGGGGAGCGCCCGTGGACTTGGTGTCTCATGGGGCGCGTCTGGAGGGTCCCCAGGGACATGGCACAAGTGGCCCTTATCCAGCGGCCATCGCCGGAGGGGAAGAGGCCCAAACGTGGGCATGGTAGCCGCAGGCATGGCTGGCGGGGTCCGGGGAATGCACCAGAGAGTCTGCAGACCACATGGAGGAACCTGCTGAGCCGGAAATGGGGTGCCAGAGCGGGGGAGTGGCCCAAAGTTTAAAAAGGTTGCTGGGACTGTACCCGGTACTTCTTGGCTCATGATCCTCTCTGTAGGAAGAATGGAGTCACCATTGCAGCAGGAACAGGTGCAGCAGCTCAGTGGGAAGCCTCATGCAAGTGACCCGTTGATGACACTGTAGCAGTGTGGGAAGTAGCCACATCGGTGAGAAACATGACCCTGCAAAGAGATCCAGTCAGAAGAGCTCCCGCAGATGAGATGATTCATCAGCCTCCAGGGATGGTCCTTTGGCTGAGATATGTCTCAACATAATCTGGTATCATTCGATTTCTCCACACTGGTAAGTGACCTTTGTGAAAGTTCATTCGGTGATGTACAGTAGTTTTCTCCTTGACTCTCCCAATTTCTTCCAGGGAAAGAAGTGAACATCAAAATCAAAACAGAAGGAGTGTGCACTTTGAAGGTCTCTTGCTGGACTCTTATAAGAAGAGACTGACAATCGTGCATTCAGCAGACGGTAGAGGAAGCACCTGATTTCGCTAACAGTTTAAGGGAGATGGTCAGGGCGGAGGTTAGGGAGTCTGAGATCTTTCTCCTGGGAAGATGTCCAAAAGGGAAAGAAAAGTAAGGCTAGGTCCAAGAAGTCGGACATTTCTAATGACTATATAGCGGCTCAAGCCGCTTCTGCTTCCCTATTGACAGAGTAGACAAGCTGGTAAAAGTGGTTATAAACACCATATTAGAGTCCAAGCCAGAGAGATCGGTGCAGGGCGTTATTTTGGGGACCCTGTAACAGAGAACACGCAGATCTTTCCCCTTAAATGACAGGATCCACGCTCTTATATGGTGAGAGTGGAAGAGACCGGAGAGGAATGGCTCCATCCCTCCAGCTTTTAAGAGGCGATCTCCTTTTGAGGAATCATCATCATCATCATCATTATTCATCAATCATCATCAATCATCATCATCAGATGCTGCAGTAGCAAAAGCATCCAGGAAATCCTCATTGCCCTTTGAGGATATGGCGAATTTAAAATACCCACTGGACAAGAAAGTGGATGCTTTTCTTATAGGCACCTGGGAGATGTCAGCAGTATCTCTAAGACCCGCAGTGGCTACGTGCACTGCTAGATCATTGCTGGTCTGGCTGGATCAACTGGAAGCCCAAATAAAGAATAAGGCTTCTAGAGAGAACATGCTGGCTTCACTACCAATAATACAAGGTGTCGCAGCTTTCCTGTCTGATGCCTCGGCGGATTCTGTCAGATTGGCAGCAAAAGCCACAGCCTTCGCGAATGCAGCACAGAGTGAGTTATGGCTGAAGTGCTGGCGGGAGACATCCAGGCCAGATCTAAACTATGTGCCATCCCCTGTGAAGGAGACCACCTGTTCGGGCCAGTCTTAGATGAGCTCTTGGAGAAAGCAGGGAAACGAAAAAAAAGTTCCCTAGTCTGTCGGTTCCCTCCTACAGACATCCCTTCAGCAGGAGGAGATACGTCCACATGGATATGTGGAAAGCCCTGCAGGGACAGGATCAAATAGAATGACAGAAGAAGGAAGGTAGGGATTTCATGTTTGGAAACTTTTCCCAGTATCACAAAAACCACCCCAATGACTGCTGGCCCAGGTGGGATGAGACTGATGGCCTACTACCCTGCCTGGACAAAGATATTGAGCAGGGACTGGATCCATAGCATAATAGGATCAGGACTGAAGCTGGAGTTTTCTGTCAGTTCCACAGGACTCATTCATAACTCCCACTCGATCCTCCTCTGTGGAACAACAGGTCCTGGAGGTGGAAGTCCTGCACAAGGTGGTCCTGGTGGAGGTTCCCTTGTCGAAAAAGGGCAGGGGGTTTCTATTCCCCCCTCTTTCTGATTGGGAAACCAGACGGTTCCTTTACGACCATTATAAATTTAAAGGGTTTAAACAAATTCCTAAAAGTGCCCCACTTTAAAATAGTCCGTAAGATCAGCAATAAAACTACTCTTTAAAAATTGTTTTCTGGCAATATTAGATCTCAAAGATGCATACTAACATGTGCCTATACAGTACATGCAGATCATCAACAGTTCCTCAGGGTGGCAGTGTACATGGAGAGTGCGGTGAGACACTTTCAGTTTAGAGCCCTCCCATTTGGTATAGCCATTGCCCCACGTGTTTTTACCAAAGTAATCGCAGAGGTCATGGCACATCTCCATAAAAAGAATGTCTTAATTGTCCCCTACCTTGATGTTTTTAGTCATAGGGAATTCAACCCATCATTGCACTACACAGGTGGAAGGGGCAATATCCACTCTTGAGCGATTGGTGTGGCTATTAAATCTTAAAGTCAGGTTTGCAACCTCTAAAAGTTCAGGCGTTCTTGGGGCTCGTGCTGGATTCTGAAATACAGGAGTGTCGGCTACTGACTATTAAGTTAAAAAGTATCCAACACCAGGTACTGAGGGCCTTAAATAATCCTTGTATGCCCCTTGGAAGGGCGATGTCCTTTCTTGGCTCATTGACTTCCTTCATCCCGACGGTCCGGTGGGCTCAAATTCATACTAGACGTCCTGCAGTGGGACGTCATGTTTAATGACTTTTCACTTAGCGGGTACCTTGAGGGAATAATGTATCTTTATACCCCATCTTCGATTATAATCCCTGGGTTGGCGTCTGGGTTTTTACTAATCTATCCAGGGGGGTTCCCTAGGTAAATCACATATCTCGGGTAGTCACCACAGACACTAGCCTCAGGGTTTAGGTGGGTCTCATCTTGGCGAGGTCATGGTCCAAGGAATATGGAGAGGGAAAGAGTTGGACAGTTCATCTAACCTAAAAGAACTGATGACAGTCGAGTTAGCACTAAAAAGGCTCCTTATTTACATACAGGGTCATCATGTCCGGTTCCTCTTCAACAATCAGGTGACAGTGGCCTACATCAATCACCAAGGGGGATCCCTATCTAAGCCTTTAATGCAAGTGGCGGATCGTACATTCCACATAGCAGAAAACCAGTTCCTGTCATAACCGCTCTTCAGATAAGAGGAAAATAAAATGACAGACTTTTTAAGCAGCAACAAGCTAAGTCAGGGAGAATGGGTGCTGCATCAGTCCATCTTCAACTGGATTGTACAATTGTGGTGAGGTCCAGATGTTGACCTCTTCGCCACCAAGGGGAGCAGGAAGATAGATGGTTTCTGTTTTCTCAACTTGAGAGAGAATCCACTGGTGGTGGATGCCTTCCTTGTCCAGGGGAACTTCTACCTGGCTTATGTGTTATGAAATAGGTAATTCAGAACCACAATGGACCTTGAAGTTCAGAGCACACAGTGACCTGACAATAACCAAAAGACCTAGGACGAGCTCTGAGACGTGGGAACTCTGCTGACCGCAATTCCTAATCCTATCCAACCACACTAGAGGCAGCCGTGGATTGCGCCTAACGCTCCCTATGCAACTCGGCACAGCCTGAGAAACTAGCTAGGCCTAAGGCCGGCGTCACACTCAGCATATGCAAATACGGTCCGTATATTACGGCCGTAATACGCTGAAAAGTCCCGAAAATAGTGGTCCGTAGCTCCTCTGTAGGCAGGGTGTGTCACCGTTTTTTGCGCATGGCATCCTCCGTATGTAATCCGTATGGCAGCCGTACTGCGTGTTTTTATCGCAGGCTTGCCAAACCGACATACGCCTATACAAGGGATCCATGTGTTAAAAAAAAAATAAAAACATATATACTGTGTGTGTGTGTGTGTGTGTGTGTATATATATATATATATATATATATATATATATATACTAGATGGCAGCCCGATTCTAAAGAATCGGGAGTCTAGAATCCATATATACTTTATTTATTCAAATGTAAGAATAATACAATTAATAAATAATAGTAAGAAAGAACAAAAAATGGCTGCACTCACCAGCTCTTGACAATTCTTGTTATTTAAGGTACAGTTACACAGGATCCATGAACATGCTTATGAGGGGAGGGATGAAAGACATCAGACGACAACTTTGCGTGTTGTGGCAAATGCCACAACAACGGTTCTTTTGTATCTCTCCTCTGTACTCTTGTTAGCACGCTGTTTGCGCTTACGTGCGGCATCGGCGGCTTTTCGCTCTGCATCATTACCATACTTTATATCAGACCTGATCTTACGTGCGCCATCAGCAGCTTTGGACTCTGTCATTAGTATACTTAACAGTGTCCATGCGCTTGCATCTATCCTCTGTACTCTTGTTAGCACGCTGTTTGCGCTTACGTGCGGCATCGGCGTCTTTTTGCTCTGCATTATTAGTATACTTTCTATCAGACCTAATCTTACGTGCGCCATCAGCAGCTTTGGCTCTGTGTCATTAGTATCCTTACTATTAGAGCTCATGTTGGCTAAGCTAAACAGCTTTAAGCGTGGTGGTGGCAAACAACAGGTTAATAAGAGGCAGTGTCAGGTAGTAGGAAAATAGCCAGTTAATAATAGGCAATAGTTCTTTGCAGGAATGCAGATATTAATAAATAGGCAGTTTATATTGCAGAGAAATTGCTGGGCAATAATGGACAATGTCCTTATGTGGCAAATAATAGAGCAATATACCCAATGTGGCAAAGAAGAGGTTAATAAACGGCAGTCTCTCAGTATAACAGTCAGTGAATAATAGGCAGTATATGGAGAAAACACCAAACAAAAGTTCAAAATTGGTGTGAAAATGTCACTGAACCACTTCACAACTAAATATATATAGTTTTGGTAAATGGTATTATCATTTTTTTGACGAAATTCGGCAGGAGCTTGAAGAGCAACGTCACTGGGCCCGCCTCCACGCAGTAGAAACTTGCTGTGAGGTAAAAATTCAAAAATCACACCAAAATGGCGGGCGGAGTGTGTCACAGTACGGCACGTTTCTGATTGGTCGCTCGCAGCAGGCGGCAACCAATCAGACACTGGACACTGTTGACGTCACTTATCTCCGGACATTAGCTCCGGACATTAGCTCCGGACAAAGCCACGGAAGTTGGCATAAATTGCAGGAAGTAGTATTCTAGGCAATTATATATTAGATATATATATATATATATATATATATATATATATATATATATATATATATATATATACATACATACATACATACATACATACATACATACATACATACATACATACATACATACATACATACATACAGTTAGGGCCAGAAATATTTGGACAGTGACACAAGCTTTGTTATTTTAGCTGTTTACAAAAACATGTTCAGAAATACAATTATATATATAATATGGGCTGAAAGTGCACACTCCCAGCTGCAATATGATAGTTTCCACATCCAAATCAGAGAAAGGGTTTAGGAATCATAGCTCTGTAATGCATAGCGTCCTCTTTTTCAAGGGACCAAAAGTAATTGGACAATGGACTCTAAGGGCTGCAATTAACTCTGAAGGCGTCTCCATCGTTAACCTGTAATCAATTAAGTAGTTAAAAGGTCAGGGGTGGATTCCAGGTGTGTGGTTTGGCATTTGGAAGCTGTTGCTGTGAGCAGACAACATGCGGTCAAAGGAACTCTCAATTGAGGTGAAGCAGAACATCCTGAGGCTGAAAAAAAAGAAAAAATCCATCAGAGAGATAGCAGACATGCTTGGAGTAGCAAAATCAACAGTTGGGTACATTCTGAGAAAAAAGGAATTGACTGGTGAGCTTGGGAACTCAAAAAGGCCTGGGCGTCCACGGATGACAACAGTGGTGGATGATCGCCGCATACTTAATTTGGTGAAGAAGAACCCGTTCACAACATCAACTGAAGTCCAGAACACTCTCAGTGAAGTAGGTGTATCTGTCTCTAAGTCAACAGTAAAGAGAAGACTCCATGACAGTAAATACAAAGGGTTCACATCTAGATGCAAACCATTCATCAATACCAAAAATAGACAGGCCAGAGTTAAATTTGCAGAAAAACACCTCAAGAAGCCAGCTTAGTTCTGGAAAAGTATTCTATGGACAGATGAGACAAAGATCAACCTGTACCAGAATGATGGGAAGAAAAAAAGTTTGGAGAAGAAAGGGAACGGCACATGATCCAAGGCACACCACATCCTCTGTAAAACATGGTGGAGGCAACGTGATGGCATGGGCATGCATGGCTTTCAATGGCACTGGGTCACTTGTGTTTATTGATGACATAAGAGCAGACAAGAGTAGCCGGATGAATTCTGAAGTGTACCGGGATATACTTTCAGCCCAGATTCAGCCAAATGCTGCAAAGTTGATTGGACGCCGCTTCATAGTACAGATGGACAATGACCCCAAGCATACAGCCAAAGCTACCCAGGAGTTCATGAGTGCCAAAAAGTGGCACATTCTGCAATGGCCAAGTCAATCTCCAGATCTAAACCCAATTGAGCATGCATTTCACTTGCTCAAATCCAGACTTAAGACGGAAAGACCCACAAACAAGCAAGACCTGAAGGCTGCGGCTGTAAAGGCCTGGCAAAGCATTTAGAAGGAGGAAACCCAGCGTTTGGTGATGTCCATGGGTTCCAGACTTAAGGCAGTGATTGCCTCCAAAGGATTTGCAACAAAATATTGAAAATAAAAATATTTTGTTTGGGTTATGTTTATTTGTCCAATTACTTTTGACCTCCTAAAATGTGGAGTGTTTGTAAAGAAATGTGTACAATGCCTACATTTTCTATCAGATATTTTTGTTCAACCCTTCAAATTAAACGTTACAATCTGCACTTGAATTCTGTTGTAGAGGTTTCATTTCAAATCCAATGTGGTGGCATGCAGAGCCCAACTCGCGAAAATTGTGTCACTGTCCAAATATTTCTTGCCCTAACTGTATGTGTGTGTGTGTGTGTGTATATATATATATATATATATACCGTGTTTCCCCGAAAGTAAGACAGTGTCTTACATTCTTTTACCACTCAAAAGTCCCACTATGTCTTACTTTTGGGGTATGTCTTACATTGGAGAAAAAAAACGCTGCGTTTTTTTTCCAACGTGCAGTTTACTACCGTACTAGTGTTGAGCGATACCGTCCGATACTTGAAAGTATCGGTATCGGATAGTATCGGCCGATACCCGAAAAATATCGGATATCACCGATACCGATACCAATACAAGTCAATGGGACACAAGTATCGGAAGGTATCCCTGGATGGTTCCCAGGATCTGAAAGAGAGGAAACTCTCCTTCAGGCCCTGCGATCCATATTTAAGTGTAAAATAAAGAATTAAAATAAAAAATATCGCTATACTTACCCTCTGACGCGCCCTGGTACTAACCGGGAACCTTCCTTCCTTCGAATCAGCGCTTCCAGGACCTTGCGGTGACGTCGCGGCTTGTGATTGGTCGCGCGACCCCCCATGTGACCGCTTGCGCGACCAATCAGAAGCCGCGACGTCACCGCTAGGTCCTGGGAGCGCTGATTCGAAGGAAGGAAGGTTCCCGGTTAGTACCAGGGCGCGTCAGAGGGTAAGTATAGCGATATTTTTTATTTTAATTCTTTATTTTACACTTAAATATGGATCGCAGGGCCTGAAGGAGAGTTTCCTCTCTTTCAGTCCCTGGGAACCATCGAGTTTCGGCCGACCCCGACACTACTCAGCACTACGGTATTTACTACGTCTTACTTTCGGGGTACGTCTTACATTAGCCGACCCCGCTAAAACCCCCACTACGTCTTACTTTCGGGGGTGTCTTACTATCGGGGAAACAGGGTATATCAGGGAGCTTTCTAGGTAAGTTCCCACGATCTATGAACAGCCAGCAGAGGGCGCCTCACCGCAAATGAAGCTAAATATAGATCATTGACCTATATTTAGCTTCATTCCCCGGGGTTTTGCAGCAAGGAGCAGCCTGCATTAGCGGAACTCCTTGCTGCAAAATGTTTTAACCCCTTCAGAAGGATTTACATCGTTGGACTTTACAGATCTGCGGAAGGTAAGTATATTGTTGGTTTATTATGTTTTTTCTTTTACAGAACGAGGGTCTTCTGTGATTGGATTGGGCGTTAAATAAAATATTACAACAATCTTTGTTTTTATTTCATTAAAATAATTTTTAATGTGTGTGTTTTTTTTAACCCTTTCATTCAATTGGATTAATAATGGATAGGTGTCATAATTGACGCCTCTCCATTATTAATTAGGCTTAATGTCACCTTACAATAGCAAGGTGACATTAACCCTTCATTACCCCATATCCCACCGCTACACGGGAATGGGAAGAGAGTGGCCAAGTGCCAGAATAGGCGCATCTTCCAGATGTGCCTTTTCTGGGGTGGCCGGGGGCAGATGTTTTTAGCCAGGGGGGGGGCCAATAACCATGGACCCTCTCCAGGCTATTAATATATGCCCTCAGTCACTGGCTTTACTACTCTGGCGGAGAAAATTGCGCGGGAGCCCACGCCAATTTTTTTCCGCCATTTAACCCTTTATTTTAAGAGCTAGAACGGCCAAATTTTGCAGATACACACTACTAACAGTAGTGTGGATTATGCAAAAAAAAAATGGTGATATGAGATGGTTTACTGTATGTAAACCATGTCTCATATCATGTCGGGTTTAGGAAGGAGAAAGCAAAAGCCGGTAATTGAATTACCGGCTTTTTGCTATATCGCGGCTGTATGAAGTAAGAATATATATACATATGTGTCTGACTGACATATATATACATATACCTATTCTATGTGTACATATTTATTCTACCTATTCTACTGTAAGCTGTCAGTGTGATTTTACTGTACACTGCACTGAATTACCGGCTTTTCTCTATAACAGCGCTGCGTATTTCTCGCAAGTCACACTGCTGGTCCGTGTGTAATCCGTATTTTTGGGGCTTCCATAGACTTTCATTGGCGTTTTATTTGCGTAATACTGTGACAAACGCAGCATGCTGCGATTTTCTACGGCCGTAGAAAGCCGTATAATACTGATCAGTAAAATACGGCAGATAGGAGCAGGGGCATAGAGAATAATTGTGCCGTATTTTTTGCGAGTTTTACGGACGTAGTTTCTGCGCTCTTACGTCCGTAAAACTCGCAAGTGTGACGCCGGCCTAAGAAGGAAAAATAAGCCTACCTTGCCTCAGAGAAATACCCCAAAGGAAAAGACAGCCCCCCACATATGACTGTGAGTTGAGATGAAAATACAAACGCAGAGATGAAATAGATTTAGCAAAGTGAGGCCCAACTTACTGAACAGACCGAGGATAGAAAAGATTGCTTTGCGGTCAACACAAAACCCTACAAACAACCACGCAGAGGGGCAAAAAGACCCTCCGCACCGACTAACGGTATGGAAGTGCGCCCTCTGCGTCCCAGAGCTTCCAGCAAGCAAGAAAAACCAATTAAGCAAGCTGGACAGAAAAAATAGCAAACAAAAATAACACAAGCAAAACTTAGCTTATGCAGGAAGACAGGCCACAGGAACGATCCAGGAGGAAGCAAGACCAATACCAGAACATTGACTGGAGGCCAGGAGCAAAGCACTAGGTGGAGTTAAATAGAGCAGCACCTAACGACTTCACCACATCACCTGAAGAAGGAAACTCAGAAGCCGCAGTACCACTTGTGACCACAGGAGGGAGCTCTGCCACAGAATTCACAACAATACCCCTTCCTTGAGGAGGGGTCACCGAACCCTCACCAGAGCCCCCAGGCCGACCAGGATGAGCCATATGAAAGGCACGAACAAGATCGGCAGCATGAACATCAGAGGCAAAGACCCAGGAATTATCTTCCTGACCATAACCCTTCCACTTAACCAGATACTGGAGTTTCCGTCTCGAAACACGAGAATCCAAAATCTTCTCTACAATATACTCCAACTCCCCCTCCACCAAAACCTGGGCAGGAGGATCAACAGATGGAACCATAGGTGCCACGTATCTCCGCAACAAATACTTATGGAATACGTTCTGGATGGAAAAAGAATCTGGAAGGGTCAAACGAAAAGACACAGGATTAAGAACCTCAGAAATCCTATACGGACCAATGAAACAAGGCTTAAACTTAGGAGAGGAAACCTTCATAGGAATATAACGAGATGACAACCAAACCAAATCCCCAACACGAAGTCAGGGACCCACACAGCGTCTGCCATTAGCGAAACGTTGAGCCTTCTCCTGGGACAAGGTCAAATTGTCCACTACATGAGTCCAAATCTGCTGTAACCTGTCCACCACAGTATCCACACCAGGACAGTCCGAAGACTCCACCTGCCCTGAAGAGAAACGAGGATGGAACCCAGAATTGCAGAAAAACGGCGAAACCAAGGTAGCCGAGCTGGCCCGATTATTAAGGGCGAACTCAGCCAAAGGCAAGAAGGACACCCAATCATCCTGATCAGCAGAAACAAAGCACCTCAGATATGTTTCCAAGGTCTGATTGGTTCGTTCGGTCTGGCCATTTGTCTGAGGATGGAAAGCCGAGGAAAAAGACATCAATGCCCATCCTAGCACAAAAGGCTCGCCAAAACCTCGAAACAAACTGGGAACCTCTGTCAGAAACGATATTCTCTGGAATGCCATGTAAACGAACCACATGCTGGAAGAACAATGGCACTAAATCAGAGGAGGAAGGTAATTTAGACAAGGGTACCAAATGGACCATCTTAGAGAAGCGATCACAAACCACCCAAATGACCGATATTTTTTGAGAAACGGGGAGATCCGAAATAAAATCCATAGAGATATGCGTCCAGGGCCTCTTCGGGACCGGCAAGGGCAAAATCAACCCACTGGCACGAGAACAGCAGGGCTTAGCCCGAGCACAAATCCCACAGGACTGCACAAAAGAACGCACATCCCGCGACAGAGATGGCCACCAAAAGGATCTAGCCACTAACTCTCTGGTACCAAAGATTCCAGGATGACCAGCCAACACCGAACAATGAACCTCAGAGATAACTTTATTCGTCCACCTATCAGGGACAAACAGTTTCTCCGCTGGGCAACGATCAGGTTTATTAGCCTGAAATTTTTGCAGCACCCGCCGCAAATCAGGGGAGATGGCAGACAAAATTACTCCCTCTTTGAGAATACCCGCCGGCTCAGACAAACCCAGAGTCAGGCACAAAACTCCTAGACAGGGCATCCGCCTTCACATTTTTAGAGCCCGGAAGGTACAAAACCACAAAGTCAAAACGGGAGAAAAACAGCGACCAACGAGCCTGTCTAGGATTCAACCGTTTGGCAGACTCGAGATAAGTCAAGTTCTTGTGATTAGTCAAGACCACCACGCGATGCTTAGCTCCTTCAAGCCAATGACGCCACTCCTCGAATGCCCACTTCATGGCCAGCAACTCTCGATTGCCAACATCATAATTTCGCTCAGCAGGCGAAAACTTCTTGGAAAAGAAGGCACATGGTTTCATCACCGAGCAATCAGAACCTCTTTGCGACAAAACAGCCCCCGCTCCAATTTCAGAAGCATCAACCTCGACCTGGAACGGAAGCGAAACATCTGGTTGACACAACACAGGGGCAGAAGAAAAATGACGCTTTAACTCTTGAAAAGCTTCCACAGCAGCAGAAGACCAATTGACCACATCAGCACCCTTCTTGGTCAAATCGGTCAATGGTTTAGCAATACTAGAAAAATTACAGATGAAATGACGATAAAAATTAGCAAAGCCCAGGAACTTTTGCAGACTCTTCAGAGATGTCGGCTGAGTCCAATCATAGATGGCCTGGACCTTAACAGGGTCCATCTCGATAGTAGAAGGGGAAAAAATGAACCCCAAAAATGAAACCTTCTGAACACCAAAGAGACACTTTGATCCCTTCACAAACAAAGAATTAGCACGCAGGACCTGGAACACCATTCTGACCTGCTTCACATGAGACTCCCAATCATCCGAGAAGACCAAAATATCATCCAAGTATACAATCAGGAATTTATCCAGGTACTCTCGGAAGATGTCATGCATAAAGGACTGAAACACCGATGGAGCATTGGCAAGTCCGAATGGCATAACTAGGTACTCAAAATGGCCCTCGGGCGTATTAAATGCTGTTTTCCATTCATCGCCCCCCTTAATACGCACAAGATTATACACACCACGAAGATCTATCTTTGTGAACCAACTAGCCCCTTTGATCCGAGCAAACAAATCAGATAATAGCGGCAAGGGGTACTGAAATTTGACCGTGATTTTATTTAGAAGGCGGTAATCTATACAAGGTCTCAGCGAACCATCCTTCTTGGCCACAAAAAAGAACCCCGCTCCCAATGGCGACGATGACGGGCGAATATGACCCTTCTCCAAGGACTCCTTCACGTAACTCCGCATAGCGGCGTGCTCAGGCACAGATAAATTAAACAGTCGACCTTTAGGAAACTTACTACCAGGAATCAAATCGATAGCACAATCACAATCCCTATGCGGAGGTAGGGCATTGGACTTGGGCTCATCAAATACATCCCGGTAATCAGACAAGAACTCTGGGACCTCAGAAGGGGTGGATGACGAAATAGACAGAAATGGGACATCACCATGTACCCCCTGACAACCCCAGCTGGACACAGACATTGATTTCCAATCTAATACTGGGTTATGGACTTGTAGCCATGGCACCCCCAACACGACCACATCATGCAGATTATGCAACACCAGAAAGCGAATATCCTCCTGATGTGCAGGAGCCATGCACATGGTCAGCTGGGTCCAGTAACATAGTAACATAGTTAGTAAGGCCGAAAAAAGACATTTGTCCATCCAGTTCAGCCTATATTCCATCATAATAAATACCCAGATCTACGTCCTTCTACAGAACCTAATAATTGTATGATACAATATTGTTCTGCTCCAGGAAGACATCCAGGCCTCTCTTGAACCCCTCGACTGAGTTCGCCATCACCACCTCCTCAGGCAAGCAATTCCAGATTCTCACTGCCCTAACAGTAAAGAATCCTCTTCTATGTTGGTGGAAAAACCTTCTCTCCTCCAGACGCAAAGAATGCCCCCTTGTGCCCGTCACCTTCCTTGGTATGAACAGATCCTCAGCGAGATATTTGTATTGTCCCCTTATATACTTATACATGGTTATTAGATCGCCCCTCAGTCGTCTTTTTTCTAGACTAAATAATCCTAATTTCGCTAATCTATCTGGGTATTGTAGTTCTCCCATCCCCTTTATTAATTTTGTTGCCCTCCTTTGTACTCTCTCTAGTTCCATTATATCCTTCCTGAGCACCGGTGGCCAAAACTGGACACAGTACTCCATGTGCGGTCTAACTAGGGATTTGTACAGAGGCAGTATAATGCTCTCATCATGTGTATCCAGACCTCTTTTAATGCACCCCATGATCCTGTTTGCCTTGGCAGCTGCTGCCTGGCACTGGCTGCTCCAGGTAAGTTTATCATTAACTAGGATCCCCAAGTCCTTCTCCCTGTCAGATTTGCCCAGTGGTTTCCCGTTCAGTGTGTAATGGTGATATTGATTCCCTCTTCCCATATGTATAACCTTACATTTATCATTGTTAAACCTCATCTGCCACCTTTCAGCCCAAGTTTCCAACTTATCCAGATCCATCTGTAGCAGAATACTATCTTCTCTTGTATTAACTGCTTTACATAGTTTTGTATCATCTGCAAATATCGATATTTTACTGTGTAAACCTTCTACCAGATCATTAATGAATATGTTGAAGAGAACAGGTCCCAATACTGACCCCTGCGGTACCCCACTGGTCACAGCGACCCAGTTAGAGACTATACCATTTATAACCACCCTCTGCTTTCTATCACTAAGCCAGTTACTAACCCATTTACACACATTTTCCCCCAGACCAAGCATTCTCATTTTGTGTACCAACCTCTTGTGCGGCACGGTATCAAACGCTTTGGAAAAATCGAGATATACCACGTCCAATGACTCACCGTGGTCCAGTCTATAGCTTACCTCTTCATAAAAACTGATTAGATTGGTTTGACAGGAGCGATTTCTCATAAACCCAAGAATAAGTACTGAGGCTTATTCTTGGCCAAAGGCGTAGCATCAATTCCTCTCAATGGAATAGGACACTGCAAGGGCTCCAAGAAAAACCCACAACGCCTAGCATACTCCAAGTCCATCAAATTCAGGGCTGCGCCTGAATCCACAAATGCCATGACAGAATAAGATGACAAAGAGCAGATCAAAGTAAGGGACAAAAGAAATTTTGACTGTACCGTACCAATGGTGGCAGACCTAGCGAACCGCTTAGTGCGCTTAGGACAATCGGAGATAGCATGAGTGGAATCACCACAGTAGAAACACAGCCCATTCTGACGTCTGTGTTCTTGCAGTTCAACTCTGGTCAAAGTCCTATCGCACTGCATAGGCTCAGGTTTATGCTCTGATAATACCGCCAAATGGTGCACAGATTTACGCTCACGCAAGCGTCGACCGATCTGAATGGCCAAAGACATAGACTCATTCAGACCA
Organism: Ranitomeya imitator; assembly: GCF_032444005.1. Taxonomy (NCBI): domain Eukaryota; kingdom Metazoa; phylum Chordata; class Amphibia; order Anura; family Dendrobatidae; genus Ranitomeya; species Ranitomeya imitator. Next base: position 246,305,440 of record NC_091282.1, read on the forward strand.
GCAGGCATAGGAAATCCCACCATGACATCCTTAAGGGCTTCAGAGAGACCCTTTCTGAAAATAGCTGCCAGCGCACCTTCATTCCATTGAGTGAGCACGGACCACTTTCTAAACTTCTGACAATAAATCTCTATCTCATCCTGACCCTGACACAGAGCCAGCAAATTTTTCTCTGCCTGATCCACCGAATTAGGTTCATCGTACAGCAATCCGAGCGCCAGGAAAAACGCATCAATATTACATAATGCAGGATCTCCTGGCGCAAGGGAAAATGCCCAGTCTTGAGGGTCGCCACGTAATAAAGAAATAATAATCCTAACTTGTTGAACTGGGTCACCAGAGGAGCGAGGTTTCAAAGCCAGAAACAGTTTGCAATTATTTTTGAAATTCAGAAACTTAGTTCTATCTCCAGAAAACAAATCAGGAATAGGAATTCTAGGTTCTAACATAGATTTCTGAACCATAATGTCTTGAATTTTTTGTACTCTTGCAGTGAGATTATCCACACAAGAAGACAGACCTTTAATGTCCATCACTACACCTGTGTCCTGAACCACCCAAATGTCTAGGGGAAAGAAAGGCAAAACACAGTGCAAAGAAAAAAAAATGGTCTCAGAACTTCTTTTTTCCCTCTATTGAGAAGCATTAGTACTTTTGGCCTCCAGTACTGTTATGAATAGGTAATTCAGAACCGCAATGGACCTTGAAGTTCAGAGCACACAAAGTGACCTGACAATAACCAAAAGACATAGGACGAGCTCTGAGACGTGGGAACTCTGCTGACCGCAATTCCTAATCCTATCCAACCACACTAGAGGCAGCCGTGGATTGCGCCTAACGCTCCCTATGCAACTCGGCACAGCCTGAGAAACTAGCTAGGCCTAAGAAGGAAAAATAAGCCTACCTTGCCTCAGAGAAATACCCCAAAGGAAAAGGCAGCCCCCCACATATAATGACTGTGAGTTGAGATGAAAATACAAACGCAGAGATGAAATAGATTTAGCAAAGTGAGGCCCGACTTACTGAACAGACCGAGGATAGAAAAGATTGCTTTGCGGTCAACACAAAACCCTACAAACAACCACGCAGAGGGGCAAAAAGACTCTCCGCACCGACTAACGGTACGGAAGTGCTCCCTCTGCGTCCCAGAGCTTCCAGCAAGCAAGAAAAACCAATTAAGCAAGCTGGACAGAAAAAATAGCAAACAAAAATAACACAAGCAAAACTTAGCTTATGCAGGAAGACAGGCCACAGGAACGATCCAGGAGGAAGCAAGACCAATACTAGAACATTGACTGGAGGCCAGGAGCAAAGCACTAGGTGGAGTTAAATAGAGCAGCACCTAACGACTTCACCACATCACCTGAAGAAGGAAACTCAGAAGCCGCAGTACCACTTGTGACCACAGGAGGGAGCTCTGCCACAGAATTCACAACACTTATGCCTTCCCTCCAATAGCCATGATACAATTGGTAATAAAGAAGATCAGAGAGGACAAGACAAGGATCATTCTAATAGCACCCTTTTGGCTCAGAAGACCGTGATTTTCGTGGCTGAGAACCATGTCAATCACCGATCAATGGGTACTGCCGGAACTCCCAGATCTCCTCTCTCAAGGTTCAGTATGCCATTCACAAGTATCCAGCCTACATCTGATGGCGTGGAGTTTGAGAGGGCACTGTTGATGGGAAAGGGTTTTCTCCCAATCTGGTAGCAATGCAACTAAAAAGCAGGAAAGTGGCCACGACCAGGATTTATGCTAGAACCTGTAGGAAATTTCTGTCTACCTCAAATTCAGTTTTTGGGGAGGAAGTCCCCAGTAGGTCAGGTTCTGGAGTTCCTACAAAAGGGTCTTGAGATCTACTAGCACCCTTAAGATCCAGGTATCAGCTTTGGGGGCCCTGTATAACTATGATTTGGCGGGGAATTATTGGCTAGCTAGGTCTATTAGGGCATCAGAAAGGTCTAGGCCCACCCTTAAAGAGATAATACAATGGAATCTAAACTTAGTCTTGACAGCTATGACAAAATCACCGTTTGAGCTCCAAAAAAGTACTTAACCTGAAAACAGCCCTTTTTGTGGCATTAATATCTGCCTGAAGGGTTAGAAAATTCAGGCCCGTTCCAGACCACCACCATACACTCAGTTCTTGGAGGATAAGAGATAGTTCTTCCCTCCTTCTGTGCTAACCCTAAAAATTAGGAGGAGAGCTCCATTCACTAGACGTCAAGAGATGCCAATTGGAATATATATTGGTTACAAATCCTTGGAAAAGGGATACTTATTTTTGTGTCCTTTTCAGGATGCGAAGAAGGAACTTAAGGTTTCAAAATGCACATTAGATAAGTGGATCAGGGAGGCCATTGCATTAGCTTATACATCAAGAGGTAAGGCGGCGCAAGAAGGTCTGAGGCCTCACTCCACACGGGCTGTGGCAGCCTCCTAGGCGAAAAGATCGGAGGTTTTGATCAATCAGATGTGTAAGGCAGCTACATGGTCTTCTCCTTCCACTTTTTATAAACATAGGCTTGATATGGGTGCCTCTTCCAACCTCACATTTAGAAGAATGGTGCTTCAGGCTATAGTCCCTCCCTAAACTCTTACCTCTCTGTAATTCTCTCGTGGTGCTTTCACAGAGATCAAATAAAGTCTTAGTTACTTACCGGTAACAGGACTTTTCAGAGCCCATAACCGCATTGTTGTGGTGTTCCCTCCCTTCACGGGTGAGTGAGCACTTCTTTCACTTGAATAAAATTATGGTTGAGTAATTATTTGGTGTTCGGTTTAATGTATTTTTTTGCAGTTAACCATGCGAGGTTCTCTCGCACTCTGTAATCCAACTGAAGGGTGGATCCCCTTGCTCGTGGTGCTGTCATAGGATCCGAAAAATCCCGTTACTGGTAATTAAAACTTTTTTTTTTTTTTGTAATTTTTGAAAATTGATAAGAGGATGTTGAGTTTATTTCAAATAAATGACTGTTTTCTTGCTGTGTCTTTATTACAGTTTGATTATGGAATTAGTAATGGGGGTGTTTTAAAGACTCCTCTTCGTTACTAATATGTGGCTTGATGTCAACTGACATTACAAAGCTGACATCAACCCCACTTGCCACTGCACCAGGGCAAGTGGGAAGAGCGAGGCTAAGCACCAGTATTGGCACATCTTATGGATGCATCATATCTGGGGCGGCTGAGAGCTGGGATGGGGCCAATATCCATGTACCTTTCCTAGGCTATTAATATCAACTAACTGTTCAGCCTTTGCTGGTTATTGAATATAGGAGGGACCCCACATCCTTTTTTCGGTGGGGGGCCTCCTCTACAATAACCAGTAAAGGCTATGCAAACAGCTGTGAGCTAATATTAATAGCCTGGGAACCTTTTATGGCTATTGGCCCATTCGCAAAATACTAACATCAGTTCCCAGCCATTGGCTTTCCCTCAGCTGGGTATTTAATTAGGGGGATCCATACATTTTTTTTTCATTTATTTATATTTGTAAGAAATAAAAGAAAAATTGTTGCGAGTCCCCCTTATCTTTAATAATCAGCAAAGGGAAAGCTAAGGGCTACTGCCCCAAGCTGCCTGCCTTCCCCTAGTTCAGTTATCAAAAATGGGTCCATCCCTCCCTCATCCATCCATGTATCCAGCCATCCATTATCCATTCCACTTTTTTTCTTTAAGGTAAATTGCCTAAAATAGCAAAGTAAAAAAAAGGAAAATAAACAAATATAAAAAAATGCAACCATGACTCAGAGGTCAGAGTGGCGGAGGGGCTGGAGGTGGACGTGGTCGTGTATGTGAAAGTTGAGGATGGTCCCAATTTCTTTACATTTTTGTTTAAACAAGCGGAGAAAGGTTATGGTGGCAACCTTTTTAATTTTGGTACTCAACAAAATGAAACAAATGCAAAATACAAGTGTAATCATGGCTGAGTGTAGCTGGTAGAATTGTCTAGTCAGCCAAAGGTACGGTCATGTCCTTTGTGATCAACCACTTGTTCACTTTCAGCAGCGTTCTCTTCCCCATGTTGTCTGTGGACAGGTGGAGATGCGCCTGTCTGTGATAAGACCACTTGCGGTGCTAGAGACACACTCATTATATATTTCTCTTTATACACTTTATATTGCCCCATGGATCATATGCTTATGAATATAAGTTATCACTTTTTCTGGGGTTTATTGCATGTTACAGTCCTTTTTGTATGACTACATCTGGTTATATTTGCAGGATTAACCTTCGTAGATGTAATCTGAAATTATATACGGTGTGTGTATATATATATATATATATATATATATATATATATATATATAATTATAACGCTGGGAGCATCACTCTGTCCGAAGCCTTTATAGACTGCGCAGGCGCAAGCGCCGGCGCAGTCTGGGCCTCACAGAGTGACGCTCCCGGGAGATCGCGGTATGCGTTCACACTGAACGCACACCGCGATCTCCAACAGAGAAGCAGGGACCGCCAGGAGGGTGAGTATCGGCCATATTCACCTGTCCTGCGTTCCACCGCTGAGCGCCGCCATCTTCCCGGTCTTCGGCCTGTGACCTTCAGTTCAGAGGGCGCGATGACTCGCTTAATGCGTGCCGGTGCCGCCCTCTGACTGAGCAGTCACAGCCAGGAGACCGGGAACGGGACAGACAGGTGAGTATAGTAAGTGCTGGGGGGCCTGAGCTAGCGGCGATACCGGCACCTGACCCCCACAGCGCGCCGGTGTCCCCGCCTGCTCAGGCCCCCGGATGGGTGCAGCACATGACAGGATGGGGACGCAGGATGGTTGCAGCACATACCAGGATGGGGACGCAGGATGGGGACGCAGGATGGTGGCAGCACATACCAGGATGGGGACGCAGGATGGTTGCAACACATACCAGGATGGGGACGCAGGATGGTTGCAGCACATACCAGGATGGGAACGCAGGATGGGGACGTAGGATGGGTGCAGCACATGACAGGATGGGGACGCAGGATGGGGACGCAGGATGGTTGCAGCACATACCAGGATGGGGACACAGGATGTGGACAGCACATACCAGGATGGGGACACAGGATGGGGACGCAGGATGGGTGCAGCACATACCAGGATGGGGACGCAGGATGGGTGCAGCACATACCAGGATGGGGACGCAGGATGGTTGCAGCACATACCAGGATGGGGACGAAGGATGGTTGCAGCACATACCAGGATGGGGACGCAGGATGGGGACGCAGGATGGTTGCAGCACATACCAGGATGGGGACGCAGGATGGGTGCAGCACATACCAGGATGGGGATGCAGGATGGGGACGCAGGATGGTTGCAGCACATACCAGGATGGGGACGCAGGATGTTTGCAGCACATACTAGGATGGGGACACAGGGTGGGGATGCAGGATGGGTGCAGCACATATCAGGATGGGGACGCAGGGTGGGTGCAGCACATACCAGGATGGGGACGCAGGATGGGTGCAGCACATGACAGGATGGGGACACAGGATGGAGACGCAGGATGGGTGCAGCACATGACAGGATGGGGACGCAGGATGGGTGCAGCACATGACAGGATGGGGGCGCAGGATGGGTGCAGCACATGACAAGATGGGGGCGCAGGATGGGTGCAGCACATGACAGGATGGGGGCGCAGGATGGGTGCAGCACATGACAGGATGGGGACGCAGGATGGGTGGAGTACATGACAGGATGGGGATGCAGGATGGGTGCAGCACATGACAGGATGGGGACGCAGGATGGGTGCAGCACATGACAGGATGGGGACGCAGGATGGGTGCAGCACATGACAGGATGGGGACGCAGGATGGGTGCAGCACATGACAGGATGGGGACGCAGGATGGGTGCAGCACATGACAGGATGGGGACGCAGGATGGGTGCAGCACATGACAGGATGGGGACGCAGGATGGGTGCAGCACATGACAGGATGGGGACGCAGGATGGGTGCAGCACATGACAGGATGGGGACGCAGGATAGGTGCAGCACATGACAGGATGGGGACGCAGGATGGGTGCAGCACATGACAGGATGGGGACGCAGGATGGGTGCAGCACATGACAGGATGGGTGCAGCACATGACAGGATGGGGACGCAGGATGGAGCAGCACATGACAGGATGGGGACGCAGGATGGGTGCAGCACATGACAGGATGGGGACGCAGGATGGGTGCAGCACATGACAGGATGGGGACGCAGGATGGAGCAGCACATGACAGGATGGGGACGCAGGATGGGTGCAGCACATGACAGGATGGGGACACAGGATGGGTGCAGCACATGACAGGATGGAGACGCAGGATGGAGCAGCACATGACAGGATGGGGACGCAGGATGGAGCAGCACATGACAGGATGGGGACGCAGGATGGGTGCAGCACATGACAGGATGGGGGCGCAGGATGGGTGCAGCACATGACAGGATGGGGGCGCAGGATGGGTGCAGCACATGACAGGATGGGGACGCAGGATGGGTGCAGCACATGACAGGATGGGGACGCAGGATGGGTGCAGCACATGACAGGATGGGGGCGCAGGATGGGTGCAGCACATGACAGGATGGGGGCGCAGGATGGGTGCAGCACATGACAGGATGGGGGCGCAGGATGGGTGCAGCACATGACAGGATGGGGGCGCAGGATGGGTGCAGCACATGACAGGATGGGGACGCAGGATGGGTGCAGCACATGACAGGATGGGGACGCAGGATGGGTGCAGCACATGACAGGATGGGGACGCAGGATGGAGCAGCACATGACAGGATGGGGACGCAGGATGGGTGCAGCACATGACAGGATGGGGACGCAAGATGGGTGCAGCACATGACAGGATGGGGGCGCAGGATGGGTGCAGCACATGACAGGATGGGGACGCAGGATGGAGCAGCACATGACAGGATGGGGACGCAGGATGGGTGCAGCACATGACAGGATGGGGCGCAGGATGGGTGCAGCACATGACAGGATGGGGACGCAGGATGGGTGCAGCACATGACAGGATGGGGACGCAGGATGGGTGGAGTACATGACAGGATGGGGATGCAGGATGGGTGCAGCACATGACAGGATGGGGACGCAGGATGGGTGCAGCACATGACAGGATGGGGACGCAGGATGGGTGCAGCACATGACAGGATGGGGACGCAGGATGGGTGCAGCACATGACAGGATGGGGACGCAGGATGGGTGCAGCACATGACAGGATGGGGACGCAGGATGGGTGCAGCACATGACAGGATGGGGGCGCAGGATGGGTGCAGCACATGACAGGATGAGGACGCAGGATGGGGACGCAGGATGGGTGCAGCACATGACAGGATGGGGACGCAGGATGGGTGCAGCACATGACAGGATGGGGACGCAGGATGGGTACAGCACATGACAGGAAGGGTGCAGCACATGACAGGATGGGGACGCAGGATGGGTGCAGCACATGACAGGATGGGGATGCAGGATGGGTGCAGCACATCGCAGGATGGGTGCAGCACATGACAGGATGGGGACGCAGGATGGAGCAGTCTATAGCAGTCTATAAAGGCTTCGGACAGAGTGACGCTCCCAGCGTTATATTATAGATTATATATATATATATATATATATATATATATATATATATATATATATATATATACAGTGGGGCAAAAAAGTATTTAGTCAGTCAGCAATAGTGCAAGTTCCACCACTTAAAAAGATGAGAGGCGTCTGTAATTTACATCATAGGTAGACCTCAACTATGGGAGACAAACTGAGAAAAAAAAATCCAGAAAATCACATTGTCTGTTTTTTTAACATTTTATTTGCATATTATGGTGGAAAATAAGTATTTGGTCAGAAACAAAATTTCATCTCAATACTTTGTAATATATCCTTTCTTGGCAATGACAGAGGTCAAACGTTTTCTGAAAGTCTTCACAAGGTTGCTACACACTGTTGTTGGTATGTTGGCCCATTCCTCCATGCAGATCTCCTCTAGAGCAGTGATGTTTTTGGCTTTTCGCTTGGCAACACGGACTTTCAACTCCCTCCAAAGGTTTTCTATAGGGTTGAGATCTGGAGACTGGCTAGGCCACTCCAGGACCTTGAAATGCTTCTTACGAAGCCACTCCTTCGTTGCCCTGGCGGTGTGCTTTGGATCATTGTCATGTTGAAAGACCCAGCCACGTTTCATCTTCAATTCCCTTGCTGATGGAAGGAGGTTTGCACTCAAAATCTCACGATACATGGCCCCATTCATTCTTTCATGTACCCGGATCAGTCGTCCTGGCCCCTTTGCAGAGAAACCGCCCCAAAGCATGATGTTTCCACCACCATGCTTTACAGTAGGTATGGTGTTTGGAGGAAAAAGAATACTGAGTTGCATCCATCAAACACGACAAGTTGTGTTTCTACCAAACAGTTCCAGTTTGGTTTCATCAGACCATAGGACATTCTCCCAAAACTCCTCTGGATCATCCAAATGCTCTCTAGCAAACTTCAGACGGGCCCGGACATGCACTGGCTTAAGCAGTGGGACACGTCTGGCACTGCAGGATCTGAGTCCATGGTGGCGTAGTGTGTTACTTATGGTAGGCCTTGTTACATTGGTCCCAGCTCTCTGCAGTTCATTCACTAGGTCCCCCCACGTGGTTCTGGGATTTTTGCTCACCGTTCTTGTGATCATTCTGACCCCACGGGGTGGGATTTTGCGTGGAGCCCCAGATCGAGGGAGATTATCAGTGGTCTTGTATGTCTTCCATTTTCTAATTATTGCTCCCACTGTTGATTTCTTCACTCCAAGCTGGTTGGCTATTGCAGATTCAGTCTTCCCAGCCTGGTGCAGGGCTACAATTTTGTTTCTGGTGTCCTTTGACAGCTCTTTGGTCTTCACCATAGTGGAGTTTGGAGTCAGACTGTTTGAGGGTGTGCACAGGTGTCTTTTTATACTGATAACAAGTTTAAACAGGTGCCATTACTACAGGTAATGAGTGGAGGAAAGAGGAGACTCTTAAAGAAGAAGTTACAGGTCTGTGAGAGCCAGAAATCTTGATTGTTTGTTTCTGACCAAATACTTATTTTCCACCATAATATGCAAAAAAAATGTTAAAAAAACAGAATGTGATTTTCTGGATTTTTTTTTTCTCAGTTTGTCTCCCATAGTTGAGGTCTACCTATGATGTAAATTACAGACGCCTCTCATCTTTTTAAGTGGTGGAACTTGCACTATTGCTGACTGACCAAATACTTTCTTGCCCCACTGTATGTATATGTGTGTTTGTGTGTGTATATATGTGTGTGTATATATATATATATATATATATATATATATATATATATACATATACATACACATACACATACACATACACATATACATATACATATACATATATATATATATATATACATATATACACTAGATGGCAGCCCGATTCTAAAGAATCGGGAGTCTAGAATCCATATATACTTTATTTATTCAAATGTAGGAATAATACAATTAATAAATAATAGTAAGAAAGAACAAAAAATGGCTGCACTCACCAGCTCTTGACAATTCTTGTTATTTAAGGTACAGTTACACAGGATCCATGAACATGCTTATGAGGGGAGGGATGAAAGACATCAGACGACAACTTTGCGTGTTGTGGCAAATGCCACAACAACGGTTCTTTGCTTAAGAACAATAATGTAAATAATAAATAATATGTCGGCGTCTTTTTGCTCTGCATTATTAGTATACTTTCTATCAGACCTAATCTTACGTGCGCCATCAGCAGCTTTGGGCTCTGTGTCATTAGTATCCTTACTATTAGAGCTCATGTTGGCTAAGCTAAACAGCTTTAAGCGTGGTGGTGGCAAACAACAGGTTAATAAGAGGCAGTGTCAGGTAGTAGGAAAATAGCCAGTTAATAATAGGCAATAGTTCTTTGCAGGAATGCAGATATTAATAAATAGGCAGTTTATATTGCAGAGAAATTGCTGGGCAATAATGGACAATGTCCTTATGTGGCAAATAATGGAGCAATATACCCAATGTGGCAAAGAAGAGGTTAATAAACGGCAGTCTCTCAGTATAACAGTCAGTGAATAATAGGCAGTATATGGAGAAAACACCAAACAAAAGTTCAAAATTGGTGTGAAAATGTCACTGAACCACTTCACAACTAAATATATATAGTTTTGGTAAATGGTATTATCATTTTTTTGACGAAATTCGGCAGGAGCTTGAAGAGCAACGTCACTGGGCCCGCCTCCACGCAGTAGAAACTTGCTGTGAGGTAAAAATTCAAAAATCACACCAAAATGGCGGGCGGAGTGTGTCACAGTATGGCACGTTTCTGATTGGTCGCTCGCAGCAGGCGGCAACCAATCAGACACTGGACACTGTTGACGTCACTTATCTCCGGACATTATCTCCGGACATTATCTCCGCACATTAGCTCCGGACAAAGCCACGGAAGTTGGCACAAATTGCAGGAAGTAGTATTCTAGGCAATTAATCTCCGGACATTAGCTCCGCACATTAGCTCCGGACATTAGCTCCGGACATTAGCTCCGGACAAAGCCACGGAAGTTGGCACAAATTGCAGGAAGTAGTATTCTAGGCAATTATATATTAGATTATTTTTACATTTGAATAAATAAAGTATATATGGATTCTAGACTCCCGATTCTTTAGAATCGGGCTGCCATCTAGTATCTAATATATAATTGCCTAGAATACTACTTCCTGCAATTTGTGCCAACTTCCGTGGCTTTGTCCGGAGCTAATGTCCGGAGCTAATGTGCGGAGATAAGTGACGTCAACAGTGTCCAGTGTCTGATTGGTTGCCGCCTGCTGCGAGCGACCAATCAGAAACGTGCCGTACTGTGACACACTCCGCCCGCCATTTTGGTGTGATTTTTGAATTTTTACCTCACAGCAAGTTTCTACTGCGTGGAGGCGGGCCCAGTGACGTTGCTCTTCAAGCTCCTGCCGAATTTCGTCAAAAAAATGATAATACCATTTACCAAAACTATATATATTTAGTTGTGAAGTGGTTCAGTGACATTTTCACACCAATTTTGAACTTTTGTTTGGTGTTTTCTCCATATACTGCCTATTATTTTTGTTCTTTTTTACTATTATTTATTAATTGTATTATTCTTACATTTGAATTAATAAAGTATATATGGATTCTAGACTCCCGATTCTTTAGAATCGGGCTGCCATCTAGTATATATATATACTAGCTATTGAACCCGTTCTACGCCCGGGTGGCGAGCATTTATATTGGTATATGGTCTCCATCATGTGCTGCTGCCATCCTGCGCCCGTTCTGTCATGTGCTGCTGCCATCCTGCGCCCGTTCTGTCATGTGCTGCTTCCATCCTGCGCCCCCGTTGTCATGCGCTGCTGCCATACTGCGCCCGTTCTGTCATGTGCTGCTCCCATCCTGCTGCCATCCTGCGCCCGTTATGTCATGCGCTGCTGCCATCCTGTGCCCGTTCTGTCATGTGCTGCTGCCATCCTGCGCCCGTTCTGTCATGTGCTGCTCCCATCCTGCGCCCCCGTTGTCATGCGCTGCTGCCATACTGCGCCCGTTCTGTCATGTGCTGCTCCCATCCTGCTGCCATCCTGCGCCCGTTATGTCATGCGCTGCTGCCATCCTGTGCCCGTTCTGTCATGTGCTGCTGCCATCCTGCGCCCGTTCTGTCATGTGCTGCTCCCATCCTGCGCCCGTTCTGTCATGTGCTGCTGCCATCCTGCGCCCGTTCTGTCATGTGCTGCTGCCATCCTGCGCCCGTTCTGTCATGTGCTGCTGCCATCCTGCGCCCGTTCTGTCATGTGCTGCTGCCATCCTGCGCCCGTTCTGTCATGTGCTGCTGCCATCCTGCGCCCGTTCTGTCATGTGCTGCTGCCATCCTGCGCCCGTTCTGTCATGCGCTGCTGCCATCCTGCGCCCGTTTTGTCATGTGCTGCTGCCATCCTGCGCCCGTTCTGTCATGTGCTGCTCCCATCCTGCGCCACTATTGTATTATATGCCCCCGTATGCTGCTGCCATATAAAAAAAAAAAAAAAAATAGGTGAGTATGGTATCGTCCGGCTCCACTGCAGGTGTCTTCAAGAAAATGGCGCAGGAAAGCGCGGACTGCGCAGGCGCCGATTCCGGCAGCAGGAATCGGCGCCTGCGCAATACGCGCTTTCCGGCGCCATTTTATTGAAGACACTGCCGGAAAGCGCGTACTGCGCAGGCGCCGACTCCGGCACCAGGAGGAGAAAGATATTGGCGGCGGAAATGCCGTAAGTAACAAATGGCTGTGGCATGAAGTGCCACAGCCTCGTGGCACAGCAATTTGTTACTTACGCCAGTTCCGGCGCCATTGTCTTGCTTCTCCTGGAGCCGGAATCAGCGCCTGCGCAGTACGCGCTTTCCGGCGCCATTTTATTGAAGACACTGCAGTGTGTCTTCAATAAAATGGCGCCGGAAAGCGCGTACTGCGCAGGCGCCGATTCCGGCACCAGGAGGAGAAAGACAATGGCGCCGGAACTGGCGTAAGTAAAAACTTTCTGTGCCGGGCGCACATACGGCGCCCCCGTGCTCCCGACCCCCTGCTCTCGGCGGCATCTCCCCGTACTCCCGACCCCCTGCTCTCGGCGGCATCTCCCCGTGCTCTCGACCCCCTGCTCTCGGCAGCATCTATAATGTAACGCTGGGAGCGTCGCGCCTGCGCAGTCTATTAAGGCTTCGGACAGCGTGACGCTCCCAGCGTTATATTATAGATATATATATATATACACACAGTACAATTTGCTCTGTTCTCCAATTTTTGTCGGTTATTTTTCCAATAAAAAACTATTAAGGCTGTATCCTAAAGATTGTCTCTGAGACAAAGGAAATAACATCTACCTACGCTTATTGCAGGAACTCAGAACACAGGGTGGGGTCTCCTGAGAGAATATAGAGGGGTGTCAAACATGGGAGCTTCAAAATGAGCTAGCAAATGGTTTTTACCTGGGCAGAATATTTCTTATTTACTGTATAGAGCGAGGTGGGGGGGTTCGGGGGCGACGGGAGACACAGGATATTTCAAATGCACCAAAGTAGCCCATCAATTCACAAACAGCAACTTTTAAATGGGCCAACCCGCATCATTCTGGAAATATGAGCCTATGGTCATGTTTATAAAAAGCTGGGTGGCACAAAATAAGTTATTTTGTAAAGGCTAGGTATGCTGATGTGATCCTTAAGTAATTTCTCATTCCCTGAAGGAAACGAAAGATAACTAGACTGAAACTTTATTTCTCCCTTTTTATTTTATATTTTGCATATGTCATTTTTATTTTTTTATATCTTTTATTGTAAGCACTGTGTATTTTTATGTTAAAGCTTTACATTTTGAATAAGTTTGATCCTTGTATGCTCTAAAGCAGGGGTCCCCAACTCCAGTCCTCAAGGCCCACCAACATGTCATGTTTTCAGGATTTCCTTAGTCTTGCCCAGGTAATAATTGCATCACCTGTGCAATGCAAAGGAAATCCTGAAAACATGACCTGTTGGTGGGCCTTGAGGACTGGAGTTGGGGACCTCTGCTTTAGAGCAGAGGTCCCCAACTCCAGTCCTCAAGGCCCACCAACAGGTCATGTTTTCAGGATTTCCTTTGCATTGCACAGGTGATGCAATTATTACCTGGGCAAGACTAAGGAAATCCTGAAAACATGACATGTTGGTGGGCCTTGAGGACTGGAGTTGGGGACCCCTGCTCTAAAGAAGCCATAGCCTTTGAGAGTGTGTGACCTTTTGATTGTCTGATACTTAACATTTTGGGGACTCCTCACCATGTGTTTTTGATAAATTGGGGTGTGCAGACTGTCGCGGTGTGATTTATGCTTACTGTATAGCCTATGACAGAGGTTGTGTTGGATTGAGTGTGAGATAAATTAACCCTTGCAGGCACACGCCACATCACATACTGAGAAGTGTGTACGTGATACTACCTTTGTTTCCTAATTGTCTGAGATGTCCTGCAGTGGTCCACTGATCCTGTGCACTGGCCCTTCCATGTACTCCTATTCCAACATAACAAGTTGTTGGGCATCAGAGTACTCAGTCTCTTACACTTGTGGGACTGGGCCAGGTGGATGGGCCACGGAACCAAAACCAGAGGAATCATTAAACAGCAAAAGAGAGTGCTGCACAGATTGTGACTCAGATAGCTTGGCTGTTTCACAAGTGGGTGAAGTGGAAGAGAAAGGTGTTTGTATTTTGAGACATAGCAGGTACAGAAATACCACGTCCTCTCCCTCCAGCAGCTACTCCGTCACGACTAGCAACTCTACTACCAACTCCAACCCTATCACTGCCCTAACCCCAACACACCTCTATCCCTAACCATACCACCACCGTAACCCCAACACCACCCTAGCCCCAACCCTAACCACAGCTCTAACCCCAAAGAATGGAAAAAATAAAAATTATGTTATCCAGCTAAGGAGGTGACAAAGAGGGGTTTGATTTACTTTTTTTTTTTTTATTTTGATCACTGTCTATCACAGTGATCAAAATGAACCAATAGGAAAAATCTATTTTGCTAAGTGCCAGCCTGCAGATCTCGGCGGGTGCACTGCGCATGCGACCTCTATTTTCTTCAGCGAAGATGACGCGCAGGGCCAGAGGATGGAGCAGAAGGGTCATGGGATAGCGGAGGTACTGGGGGACTCAGGGAAGCCCATTTCTCTCTCATTTCCGACGCTGGGGCACGGTAAATACTTATTTCTCAGTGAAAAAGCGTCATTGAGGAATAAGTACCCTTAAGGGTACGGTCGTTAAGGGGTTTGTTACGTGTTACGGAACCACTCAGCACTTAGAATATGTTGTGCAGTTATATGCATGTATAATAGGTTCCATGTGAGATGCATCAGCCCACAGGCTGCTCCCCTGGGCAGAGGGGACAAGATATCCCCCTTCTGTCCTCCCCCCACCTTTGTAATTCCCACAGTAAATATCGGCAGGCTCCGGCCCCCTGCGGCTATTGTAATGTATGTCTGGCCTGCCCTCTGTATATGTGTGATATATTCTGTGTCCTGTGAATAAAGTGTTGTCAGACTGGAAATACGTGGAGAAGCAGTGATATTTTATATGCTCCCAGGTAACCAAGGAATTCCAGCCAGTGTCCTTCATTCAGACTCCAGCCAAAGAAGAGTGGACCTCCTGAAACACGGGGTGGTACTGAAAAAAGGTACCCTAGCTTGGTAGACCCCGTTACAGGGTTAATAGACTAGGAAAGGCCCATTGATATTGGCTCCCTCCAAGACTAAAAACATCAGTCCGTAAATGGTGCATTCATTAGAGTTGGAAGAGCCAGGCAAAGCACCATAATTGTCGCATCTAATAGATGCGCCTTTTCTGGGGTGGCTGTGGGTGTCAGAGGCTGCAGACTGTCGCAATGTATCTAGCTGCAGAAAGTCTCAGTGGTTGGCTTTGAAGACTCCTTCTGACTTTAGGACCCAGTGGCAACCTCCCCCTGCCTCTAGTCGACACACCTGGAACAGGGTGTTTATAACTCCCAGCTTGCTGCTGTCAGTTGCCGGTGATATTTCCATTTCCCTGTTGAGGCTTGGAGCTGTAGCAGTCGGCTATCTTCCTCTTTGGTGTTTGGAGGATGTTTGTGTTTCTCTCTGAGTCAACTCAAGCTGAGTGTTCCCTTTGTGTATCCCATCTGTCTTTAGTGGTAGTGGAGATTGACTGACTAATGCCTGTCCTGTCCTTCACCGTGCAGGGCTTATTGCCAGGGTCAGGCAGGGGTTAGGTATCCTGCTCGGCGATGGATGCGAAATCTATATAGGGACGCTTAGGGCAGACAGGGTGACGTTAGATTTGCCTAGGGGTCTCCAGTTCCCCCATCCCTAGTGTTAGGTTGCCTTCCCCTTATCCCTTCGTGTTGTACTTAGTCTTTCCTACACTGTGTGTGACAGTGGACTGCTATTTTTAGGTTGGGGTTGGGCAATATCTTTGACCCCTTACCAGTCTGAGTATACCAGTCCCCCAGATGCTGCTTTAGCTTGGCTCGGTGTCAAAAATGGGGGAGGGGGGACCCGAGGCTATTTTTTCTAATTATGTATTTAATTTTTTAAAAAACAAAATGGGGTCGTCTCTATTTTTGATAACCAGCCAAGATAAAGCTGACGGCTGCGGTTTTGCCTGTGTTGGTTGTCAAAAGTAGACGGGACCCCACACTTTTAAAAAAAATGTATTTATTGCAGAGGCATTTGCTCTCGCTGACCAGGTTTAGCATGATGAGTAGCAGCCCTCTGATCATAGGTATCAAACTTGCCGCTGATCAGAGCCGGTATTTCTCATGCTGTCACATAGAGATAACCGTGTAGGGAACACCCCTTTTTTTTCCCCCACATTTTTCTACAAAGCCTACATTCCCATTTTTTTACAAAGCCTCCTCATTTCATGGGCTAAAAGATAAGTAGACAAATTAAGTTTACCACAAATAATAAGTAAACTATTCATTTTTAATACTTTTGTAGATAATCCTTTGCAGGCAATGACTGCCTGAAGTTTGGAATCCATGGTTGTCACCAAACAGATGGGTTTCCTCTTTTGTGATGCTTTGCCAGGCCTTTACTGCAGCAGACATCAGTTGTAGCTTGTTTGTGGGTCTTTCTGCTTTACGTTTTGTCTTAAAGCGAACCGGTCACCAGGTTTGACTGATATGAGATACAGCCTCCACCTTTCACGCCTGATATACAGCATTCTATGATATAATATGTATATAAGCCCCAACTCAACCTGCAAGACAAGAAAAATATATTTTTCTTATACTCACCTGCGGGGCTGTCTGGTGGGGGGTTTTAGTCTTTGCCTGGTGTCTCCCTTTTTGTAATGCTGTCCTCATTCTTGCTTCGTGTGGATGACTCGTCCCAACGTGTCCCACACAGGGTCCCCGGCATCATGCTCCTGCACAGGCGTACTTCTCTTCCCTGACTAGGGCAGAGTAAAGTACTGCAGTGTGCAGGCACCAGGGCTCTTTGACCTTTCACAATGCCTGTGCACTGTAAGTAGGAAAGCATCGCAAGAAGAAGGGAGGTGCTGGACCAAGACCAGCGAAACCCCTCACACTAGACCACCCCACAGGTGAGTATAATAAAAGGGTTTTTTTACCGTTCGCCACGACAGCACCCACTTTGAGAGAGGGACCCGCCCATAGGAACAGGAAACTTACAAAGATAAAAGGGGCGGTCCTCCTCTCCTCCTCATTTGGTTTCCTGTTCCTATAGGAATCCCTGGAATACCTGCAGTAGTCAGTGATCCTGAGCCAATGCACCCGCCTGCATGCAGCCTCCCCCCTCGTCTGATGGTTCGCCAGCAGGCTCCGGGGGATATTTAGCCCGGCCTCGGGAGCAGAGCGCTAGGAGCGTCGGCGCGCGATCCTCAGTAAGTAAACCCCGGCGTCTCTAACCCGGAAGTATCCGGAGTACTTCTGGTGGACGGCTGAGGAGGCGCTCGGAGCGCCGCGTTTTCAAAAGGAAAGCCGGGGCACGGAGCACTGTGCTCATTATGTTGTCCCCGGCGCATGAGGTGCACCCACTAGCGGTGGAGCAGGACAGCGCTAGCAAGGATGACAGCGCTAAAAGTAGTAAAATTGCTGGCACAAGAACCGCAAAAAGAGTGGACGCTCCAAGAGGAGACTTCCACAAGCACAAGACTACGGTGTAGAGAAGCAGATCTACCTAGATTCCGCATAGCGTCTCTGCCTCCTAAACCGGTACCGTTCAAGCTTCACTGGGTGAGTGTATATAAACCTCTACCTATTAAGCTGACCCCTTTCTTCTCTGTATCCCTCCTACGCTAAGAAATCCAGTAAATCAAAACATATGGAATGTGCCCTATGTATGTAACCCCTTCCTGATTCATATCCCAAAAGGTTAAGTCCAAGTTGCATTGATCAAACCTTACAGGAGGAGGCTGCTGTAACATCCTCAAATATCAGAGCCATGATTAGACAGGAAATTCAGTCTCTGCGATCCAGAAGCTCAAAAAAACAGGAAAGCAGAGTCCTTTTCCCTGTCTCCAGTTCTGAATCTAAGGAGGGATTAATCTGTTCATCTGATCCCTCGGGTTCGCGCTCTAGTTATTCTGACAATGAGGGCCGTGCATGCTTTCCTGTTGACAGCATAGACAACCTTGTTAAATCCGTTAGGAATACAATGGGTTGCCCTGACACGAAAGTGGCCTGGTCTGCACAGGATATTATGTTTGCTGGTCTAGGCCAGAAAAAACGGTGAGCTTTTCCAGTTATTTCTGCTATTAAAGACCTTGTTAAGAAAGAATGGGACAAACAAGGCAAAGCATTTCTCCCTTCCTCTTCTAAGAGACGTTGCCCTTTTACTGATGAGGTCCCAAAAGTGGATGCGGCGGTTGCATCCACCTCAAAATAAACGTCGCTCCCAGTGGAGGATGCAGGAGTCTTGTTAGACCCACTGGATGGAAAGACCGAGGCTCTACTAAAAAGGTCTTGGGAGACGAGCACAGGTGCTTTCAAACCTGCCATATCAGGTACATGCACAGCAAGATCACTTTTAAGGTACCTTCACACATAACGATATCGTTGCAACGTCACGCTTTTTTGTGACGTAGCAACGATCTCGCTAACGATCTCCTTATGTGTGACAGCGACCAACGATCAGGCCCCTGCTGGGAGATCGTTGGTCGTGGGGAATGATCAGGACCTTTTTTTTGGTTGCTGATCACCCGCTGTCATCGCTGGATCGGCATGTGTGACGCCGTTCCAGCGATGTGTTCACTTGTAACCAGGGTATACATCGGGTTACTAAGCGCAGGGCCACGCTTAGTAACCCGATATTTACCCTGGTTACCATTGTAAAAAAAAAAAACACTACGTACTTACATTCCGATGTCTGTCACGTCCCCCGCCGTCCGCTTCCCTGCACTGACTGTGTCAGTGCTGGCCGTAAAGCAGAGCACAGCGGTGACGTCCCTACGCTTCGTAACCCAATGTTTACCCTGGTTACCCGGGGACTACGGCATCGTTGAAGACAGTTTCAACGATGCCGAAGTCTTTCCCCGGATCGTTGGTCGCTGGAGAGAGCTGTCTGTGTGACAGCTCCCCAGCGACCACACAACGACTTACCAACGATCACGGCCAGGTCGTGATCGTTGGTAAGTCGTTTAGTGTAATGGTACCTTTAGTATGGATAGATCAGCTGGAGCAACAAGTCAAAGGCAAGGTGGCAAGAGATAAGACCCTACAAGCAGTTCCTTAGATCAGAAGTGCTGCAGCATTCTTAGCTGATGCATCAGCAGATTCTCTGCATCTAGCGGCTAGGTCAGCCGGCCTTGTTAATGCCGCTCGAGGAGCCCTCTTGGCTGAAGGGTGGGAAAGGGGATGCACAGTCCAAATCTAAACTTTGTAAAATCCCATGCCAGAGTGAGTTTCTATTTGGGAAGGTCATAGACAATCTACTTACCAAAGCAGGAGAGAGAAGGAAGGGTTTCCCTAAACAATTTCTTCCTCCTTATAGGTGAGCGTTTAGAAGACGGCCATTTAACAGAACGGGGCCGTATGAACCACAAAGAGACCACTGGGATACAAAGGAGACAAAACAAAAAGGTGCCTTGTTTAGTGGTTCCGACACAGCTAAACGCAGTAGATACCGTCAATAATGAAATCCCAGTAGGTGGAAGATTAAAAATTTTTCATCATAAATGGAAACCTATAACTTCAAGTCAATGGATCCTTCACCTAATAAAATTTGGGTTGAAGCTAGAATTTTTCCGTATTCCACAAGATTCTTTCATAGTGACGTGGAAGATAGCCGTAGGCACTACTATAAATTGTGGTGCACAAGTAGGTGCCCAAACCGTACTTATGTTGTAGATAAACTTGGCACACACGTGGTCAAATGAAAGTGAGATTTAATTGAAAGAGAGTACATACAATATTGACGTTTCGGTCTCAGGTTAGACCTTCATCAATGTACCTCTCTTAGAGTATTTCATAGATTGACGTTCTAATAGGAGATTAATCTGTAGGGATTGCAGAAATTGCAAAAAACATTAAGGGTCACTCCCGGGGACTGTGTAATCAATGAGCGTAGCAAAATACCATGTAAGGCTGGTACAGCTATAAATGTGGCTGGTACAGCTATAAATAGCAGGCTACACTTGGCGCCGGTGCTGTGCTGTACAGACGCGGCATCCTGAGTGGACGAGCGGTGGATGCCGCGTCTGCACAGCACCGGCGCCAAGTGTTGCCTGCTATTTATAGCTGTACCAGCCACAAGCAGAGGGGTAGGTTAACCCTTACATGGTATTGTGCTACGTTCATTGATTACACAGTCCCCGGGAGTGACCCTTAATGGTTTTTGCAATTTCTGCAATCCCTACAGATTAATCTCCTATTAGAACGTCAATCTATGAAATACTCTAAGAGAGGTACATTGATGAAGGTCTAACCTGAGACCGAAATGTCAATATTGTATGTACTCTTTCAATTAAATCTCACTTTCATTTGACAACGTGTGTGCCAAGTTTATCTACAACATCTTTCATAGTGACATCACATAAAACACCAGAACAACAAGAAATCTTTAAACTCTTGTCTAAAAATGTCCTCATAGAGGTGCCAAGGAGTCAGGAAGGGAGGGGATTTTATTCCCCTTTATTCCTGATTCTTAAACCTGATGGTTCATTCCGTACTATAATAAATCTTAGAAAATTGAATGCTTTTCTGTGTGGACGCACCTTTAAGATGGAATCAATCAGACCTACCATCAAACTTTTTTTTCCTAGATGTTTTATGGCCGGTTTAGACCTGAGGGATGCCTACTACCATCTTCCTATTCACACAGAACACCCACAATACCTCAGATTGGCAGTCAACCTAGGAGGCCAAATCCGTCATTTCCAATTTACAGCAATGCCGTTCGGCCTTTCGATGGGTCCTCATGTTTTCACAAAAGTTATGCTCGAGTTGATGGCTTATCTACGACAACAGGATACACTGATTGTACCCTACCTGGATGATTTTTTAATAATAGGAAAATCTGCCTCACAGTGTAAAGAGCGCTTAGCTAATACCATTTCATCTTTACAGGCTTTAGGATGGATTGTGAACTACGAGAAATCCAGACTTCTTCCAGAAACCCTCCAGTTCTTCCTGGGACTACACTTGGACTCTGGAAGTCAGAGATGTCTCTTACCAGAATCCAAGAAATTGACCATAATCTCGAAAGTTAATATGGTGAGATCTAATCCTCAAACGTCACTAAGGGACGCCATGTCTCTCTTAGGCTCACTCACCTCCTGCATCCCTGCATTTCAATGGGCCCAATATCACACTAGGACCTTACAAAATGAGATCCTATTTGCGCAATTCCATTGTCACGGACGGTTGAATGCTAAGGTCACCCTTTCTAAAGAGGTGCTTAATTCTTTGTCTTGGTGGTTAGATAAAAACCATTTGTCTAGGGGGGTCCCATGGACGATAAAACCCTCTAAAATAATTAACACTGACGCTAGCCCAGAAGGGTGGGGGGCCCATTTAGGTTAGGATTTATCTCAGATCCACTGGAACACTGTTGAAAGGCAGCAGTCCTCCAATTGGAAGGAACTAAATGCAGTTAATCTTGCTTTGAATTGTTTCCTTCCCCAGCCCATCGGACAATATGACAGTCGTCGCATATTTAAATCATCAAGGCGGAACGCGATCTGAAAGTCTAATGTCTTCAACGACAAATATCTTCGATTTAGCAGAAGTCAACCTCTTATCCCTCACGGCTCTTCGTATCAGAGGAGTAGAAAACTCAAAATCCACTTCCTCAGTCGCCACACGCTACCCCAAGGAGAATGGACTCTCAATGCTCAGATATTCAGGAACATAGTCGAGATATGAGGACTTCCACAAATAGATTTATTTGCGACCAGAAAAAACAGACAGGTGCAAATGTTCACCTCCCTAAACACAGCAGACCATCCAGACATGGTAGACTCGCTCCAATTTCCCTGGAAATTCGACCTGGCATATGCCTTCCCGCCAATGATGTTAATTCCATTCGTGATCAAAAAAATAAGAGAAGGAGCGAGGGTTATTCTAATAGCACCCTTCTGGCCAAAGAGAACTTGGTTCTCATGCCTTCGAGCGATGTCAGTTTGCGATCCCTGGATACTGACAACAATCCCAGACCTACTATCTCAAGGTCCTTTCCATCACCCACAAGTGATGGGTCCTCACTTGACGGCGTGGAACTTGAGAGGCAAATACTAACATCAAGAGGCTTTTCCCAAGATTTGATTAATACACTGCTACTAAGTAGGAAAAGGTCTACAACCATAATATATAGCAGAGTATGGAGGAAGTTTTTAAACTATTATGCAAAACCCCTCTCTAACACAGTTCCAATTAAGACCATCTTAGAGTTCTTACAAAAGGGTCATGAACTAGGACTCTCAGTTAATACATTAAAAGTTCAGGTGTCTGCTCTAGGAGCCCTTTATGGTGCTGACATAGCAGGTGACAGCTGGATAGCAAGGTTCATTAAAGCATGTTTAAGAAGTACCCCAGTACATATCCCGCGTTTACCACGCTGGGACTTGAATCTAGTCCTCGACGCCTTAACTGAACCCCTTTTTAGCCATTACAGTCTGTTCCTCTAAAGAACGTTTCATATAAGGTAGCCTTATTGATAGCCTTAACATCTGCCAGAAGAGTGGGAGACATCCAGGAGCTCTCTGTAGACCCTCCTTTCCTATTGACATACCAGGATAGGGTAGTTCTCAAACCAGATCCATCATATCTTCCGAAGGTAGCAACAAATTATCATAGATCGCAAGAGATTTTCCTTCCTTCCTTTTATGACAACCCGAACAAGTCCAGAGGAGAAGAAGCTACATATGTTGGATGTGAGAAGAGCAGTCTTGAGTTTTCATATAGAGAACCCAGTCCTGGAGACAGAGTAGGGCTCTGTTTATATCTTTTTAGGGCCACAGAAAATGTCACGGGGTCACAAAGGCTACCTTGTCCCGATGGATTAGAGATACCATCTGTTTGGCCTACTCTGCAAAAGGCAAGACTCCTCAGAGGGAGTGAATGCACATTCAGCTCGGGCTGTATCATTATTATTATTATTATTATTATTATTATTTATTATTATAGCGCCATTTATTCCATGGCGCTTTACATGTGAGGAGGGGTATGCATAATAAAACAAGTACAATAATCTTTAACAATACAAGTCACAACTGGTACAGGAGGAGAGAGGACCCTGCCCGCGAGGGCTCACAATCTACAAGGGATGGGTGAGGATACAGTAGGTGAGGGTAGAGCTGGCTGTGCAGCGGTTTGCTCAATCGGTGGTTACTGCAGGTTGTAGGCTTGTCGGAAGAGGTGGGTCTTCAGGTTCTTTTTGAAGGTTTCGATGGTAGGCGAGAGTCTGATATGTTGTGGTAGAGCATTCCAGAGTAGGGGGGATGTACGAGAGAAATCTTGTATGCGATTGTGGGAAGAGGAGATAATAGGGGAGTAGAGAAGGAGATCTTGTGAGGATCGGAGGTTGCGTGCAGGAAAGTACCGGGAGACGAGGTCGCAGATGTATGGAGGAGACAGGTTGTGGATGGCTTTGTATGTCATGGTTAGGTTTTTGTACTGGAGTCTCTGGGTGATGGGGAGCCAGTGCAGGGATTGACAGAGGGGAGAGGCCGGGGAATAGCGGGGGGACAGGTGGATTAGTCGGGCAGCAGAGTTTAGAATAGATTGGAGGGGTGCAAGAGTGTTAGAGGGGAGGCCACAGAGCAGGAGAGGTTACAGTAGTCAAGGCGGGAGATGATGAGGGCATGGACTAGGGTCTTTGCAGATTCTTGGTTTAGGAATGTGCGGATCCGTGAAATATTTTTGAGTTGGAGGCGGCAGGAAGTGGAAAGGGTTTGGATATGTGGTTTAAAGGAGAGATCAGTGTCAAGGATTACCCCAAGACAGCGGGCTTGTGGGACTGGGGAGAGTGGGCAGCCGTTTACTGTAATGGATAGGTTCGTTGGGGAGGTCGCGTGAGATGGGGGAAAGATGATGAATTCTGTTTTGTCCATGTTAAGTTTTAGAAATCTAGTGGAGAAGAAGGATGAAATAGCAGACAGACATTGAGGGATTCTGGTTAGTAGGGAGGTGATATCTGGTCCAGAGATGTAGATCTGTGTGTCGTCAGCATAGAGATGATACTGAAAGCCGTGAGATTCTATGAGCTGTCCCAGGCCAAAGGTGTAGATGGAGAAGAGCAGGGGTCCTAGAACTGAACCTTGCGGGACTCCGACAGATAGGGGGCGAGGTGAGGAGGTGGTGTGTGAGTGGGAGACGCTGAATGTACGGTCAGTTAGGTATGATGAGATCCAGGATAGGGCCAATTCTGTGATTCCAAGGGATGAGAGGGTCTGCAGCAGCAGGGAATGGTCCACTGTGTCAAAGGCAGAGGACAGGTCCAGGAGGAGGAGGACAGAGTAGTGTCGCTTGCTCTTGGCAGTTAATAGGTCATTGGTGACCTTAGTTAGGGCAGTTTCAGTGGAGTGGTGTGACCGGAAGCCTGATTGAAAGCGGTCGAAGAAGGAGCAGGAAGATAGATGGGAGGACAGTTCAAGATGGACATGTTGTTCCAGTAGTTTTGAGGCAAAGGGGAGAAGTGATATAGGGCGATAACTAGATGCAGAGGATGGGTCAAGAGAGGGCTTTTTGAGGATAGGTGTGATTGAGGCATGTTTAAAGCTTGAGGGGAAAATGCCAGTTGTTAGTGATAGGTTAAAGAGATGGGTTAGGGTTGGGATGAAGACTGTGGTGAGGTTTGGGATGGGAGTGGGTCAAGTGCACAGGTGGTGAGATGCGATCTTGAGAGTAGAGTGGAGAGTCCATCTTCTGTAATGGTGGAGAAGTTGGTTTTGGAGGTGGAGGGCTGGGTAGTTGGGAGGAAGGGTTCTGGGGGTTGTTTACTAAAATTGTCTCTGATGTTCTCAATTTTCTGCTTGAAAAATGAGGCAAAGTCTTCAGCTGAGATGAGTGGGGAGGGAGGAGGTGCTGGGGGACGGAGGAGAGAGTTGAAGGTGTTGAATAACTGTTTGGGGTTGTGAGACAGGGAGGATATGAGAGATGAGAAGTAGGTTTGTTTTGCTGTGGCGAGCGTGGTTTTAAAAGCAGTGAGGGACTGTTTGAATGCGATGAAGTGCTCGATGGAGTGGGATCTTTTCCATCTGCGCTCAGCAGCTCTGGAAGCTCGCCTCAGTTCTTTGGTCATGCTGGTGTGCCAGGGTTGTCTGTTGATTTTGCGAGCTTTGGTATGTGTGAGAGGGGCAAGAGATTCCAAAGCTGCAGCTATTGTGGTGTTATATAGAGCGGCAGCATCATCCGCATTGTGTAGGGAGCTTATGTCTGTGAGAGGGAGGAGGGATTCAGAGAGTGAGTGAAGATCTAGGTGTTTAAGATTTCTGCGAGGGTGTGAGAGTTTGTGGGGTGGGGGTTGTAGACAAGGAGTGGAAAGGGAAGAGAATGTAAGTAGGTTGTGGTCAGAAAGAGGAAGAGGTGAGTTTGAGAGGTTAGATAGGGAGCAGAGGCGGGTGAGAATGAGGTCCAGTGTGTGACCATCTTTGTGGGTGGCTGTAGAAGACCATTGAGTAAGGCCAAAGGAGGAAGTGAGGGATAGAAGTTTAGTGGCAGCTGAGAGGGAAGTGTCAATGGGGATGTTGAAGTCGCCCATGATGGTATCATCCTCTTGGGCAGAGAAAGCAGACATCTCCATTGAGCTCATATGTAAGGCCGCAACTTGGTAGACACCCTCGACTTTTTATAAACATTATAGGCTTGACCTATCTTCTTCATCTGACTTGGCTTTTGGGAGAGCTGTCCTCAGCACAGTGATCCTACCCAGTTGAAGGTTCTCTGTAAGTCTCTCAAAGTGGATGCTGTCGTGGCGAAGGGTAAAAAGCTGGATTACTTACCGGTAATGCTCTTTTAAGGAGTCCACGACAGCACCCTCTCACTTCCCACCCTAGTTAGCTATATACTGTATATAGCTATTTATATGTACAATAATATTTCCTCAAGGGTGAATATGACAGATTATGTAACAAATTATGTACAAATATTAAATTTACAACGGCGGTTCCTCTCGTACTCTGAAAAACAATTGAGGAGAGGGGGACCGCCCTTTTTATCTCTGTAGGTTTCCTGTTCCTATGGGCGGGTCCCTCTCTCATTACCGGTAAGTAATCCGGCTTTTCTAGTCTTACAGGTTGGGTTGGGGGCATATATACAGCATTATAGAATGCTGTATATTATGCCTGAAAGTGGTGGCCTTTTTTCCTAGCCATCAAACCTGGTGACAGATTCCCTTTAAGTAAGTGAAATGCATGTTCTATGGTGTAGAGATCTGGTGATTGACTCGGCTATTGCATATGTACTGTGAAGAGCCGTCCAATTAACCTTGCTGCATTCTGTTGAGCAGAAAGTATAACCCTGTACACTTCAGAATCCTCAATAAACACTAGTGACCCAGTGTCATTGGAAGCCATGCATGCCCATGCATCTCACGGCCTCCATCATGTTTTACAGAGGATGTGGTGTGCTTAGGATCATGAGCCATTCAAATCCTTCTCCATACTTCCCTCTTCCCATCATTACAGATTGGTCTTGGTTTCAGCTGTACTAAGAATGCTTTTCTGGACTGGACTGGCTTCTTTCTTGCCTTTCTATTTTTAAGGCTATTTAGTGGTTTGCACCTTGTGGTGAACCCTCTGTATTTGCTCTTATGAAGTCTTCTCTTTATGGTAGACTTACATATATGCTAGCCACGTTAGGGAGAGACCCAAGTTGGGCTAAATGTAGCGGGACGAAAGAGACCGAAAAGCCCTCTACTTAAAGGAAATACATAGTGGATGCTTTCCTGAAACGGAAAGTACTTGCAAGTAGCATAATACAAAGAATAGCAGGTAAACCTGCTATTCTTTGTATTATGCTGCTTGCAAGTACTTTCCGTTTCAGGAAAGCATCCACTATATGGTAGACTTAGATATCGAAACATCTACCTCCTGGAGAGTGTTCTTCAGTTGGTGAATGTTGAGAGGGGTTTTTCTTCATCATGAAAATTATTCTGCGGTCATCCACCACTGTGGATGAGGTATATAATAAGTGGATAACGCATATCCTTGTGTACTCTATTTTGTTTCTTTATTTGTTTGTTTGTTTTTTTATAGTGGTAACTGATGATGTGCAGGGCCGATTGGGGACTATAGCATGGTCAGACGATGGGGGGTGGAGGCACAATTATGTGTATTAGAATGAGGGTGCCAACCCCTGGGGTCAGGTAGGGAGAAACCGATTACGGACAAGAGGGTTATAATTGGCACCCTAGAAGTTCCTAGGTCTCGGCTTCTATACCCTCACTATATCACAAATATCCCTTTTTTTTTTAATCCTCTGCTAAAAAAAAAATAGTTTCTTAATTTTCTGTGGAAATAATTTTACATTTCAGGTGGATGAGGAGCAGTTCAAAAAGATCTTGGGCTACATCAAATCTGGAAAACAAGAAGGTGCCAAGTTGCTGTGTGGTGGGAACCCTGCTGCAGACCGTGGGTACTTTATTCAACCCACAGTTTTTGGAGAGGTGTCTGATAATATGGCCATTGCTAGAGAAGAGGTAAAGTTCTTCTGATTTATTTCTTTAGATCAGTAAAACTGGTTTCTGTATCTGGGTGGTAATTCTAGGTGTCCATTTGTCAGATTATTTATTTATTTTGTAAATTTGCCTTAGCCAATCATACAAAGGTTTCTGAACTTTACTAAAAAGATCATATTGAAAACTTGATGGGGTAGGAATTATTTTGGTTTATGTATTTTTATCTATTTTTTTTACAGAATATTTCATGCATTCAATGAGTTTAGGCTCTTTACATACCAATTTTTACAGCCATATGTTTAGTGCCAATGTCTGGATCAGCACTTGGTCTGTAAGCTATTGCTTCCATTTACTTCTCAAGACTGGGCCCAATCCTCTCCTTAGCACTAAATAAATAAAGCTGTGATGGAGCCCTGTGCAGAGTATCGGCTAGGCATGTATATAAAATGGTCTTAATTTCTAAATGTAAGTAAAATAAAGCTGCCCACAAAGGTAGGAGAGATAATATACAGTGGGGCAAAAAAGTATTTAGTCAGTCAGCAATAGTGCAAGTTCCACCACTTAAAAAGATGAGAGGCGTCTGTAATTTACATCATAGGTAGACCTCAACTATGGGAGACAAACTGAGAAAAAAAAATCCAGAAAATCACATTGTCTGTTTTTTTAACATTTTAATTGCATATTATGGTGGAAAATAAGTATTTGGTCAGAAACAAACAATCAAGATTTCTGGCTCTCACAGACCTGTAACTTCTTCTTTAAGGAGTCTCCTCTTTCCTCCACTCATTACCTGTAGTAATGGCACCTGTTTAAACTTGTTATCAGTATAAAAAGACACCTGTGCACACCCTCAAACAGTCTGACTCCAAACTCCACTATGGTGAAGACCAAAGAGCTGTCAAAGGACACCAGAAACAAAATTGTAGCCCTGCACCAGGCTGGGAAGACTGAATCTGCAATAGCCAACCAGCTTGGAGTGAAGAAATCAACAGTGGGAGCAATAATTAGAAAATGGAAGACATACAAGACCACTGATAATCTCCCTCGATCTGGGGCTCCACGCAAAATTCCACCCCGTGGGGTCAGAATGATCAGAAGAACGGTGAGCAAAAATCCCAGAACCACGCGGGGGGACCTAGTGAATGAACTGCAGAGAGCTGGGATCAATGTAACAAGGCCTACCATAAGTAACACACTACGCCACCATGGACTCAGATCCTGCAGTGCCAGACGTGTCCCACTGCTTAAGCCAGTACATGTCTGGGCCCGTCTGAAGTTTGCTTGAGAGCATTTGGATGATCCAGAGGAGTTTTGGGAGAATGTCCTATGGTCTGATGAAACCAAACTGGAACTGTTTGGTAGAAACACAACTTGTCATGTTTGGAGGAAAAAGAATACTGAGTTGCATCCATCAAACACCATACCTACTGTAAAGCATGGTGGTGGAAACATCATGCTTTGGGGCTGTTTCTCTGCAAAGGGGCCAGGACGACTGATCCAGGTACATGAAAGAATGAATGGGGCCATGTATCGTGAGATTTTGAGTGCAAACCTCCTTCCATCAGCATGGGCATTGAAGATGAAACGTGGCTGGGTCTTTCAACATGACAATGATCCAAAGCACACCGCCAGGGCAACGAAGGAGTGGCTTCGTAGGAAGCATTTCAAGGTCCTGGAGTGGCCTAGCCAGTCTCCAGATCTCAACCCTATAGAAAACCTTTGGAGGGAGTTGAAAGTCCGTGTTGCCAAGCGAAAAGCCAAAAACATCACTGCTCTAGAGGAGATCTGCATGGAGGAATGGGCCAACATACCAACAACAGTGTGTGGCAACCTTGTGAAGACTTACAGAAAACGTTTGACCTCTGTCATTGCCAACAAAGGATATATTACAAAGTATTGAGATGAAATTTTGTTTCTGACCAAATACTTATTTTCCGCCATAATATGCAAATAAAATGTTAAAAAAAGACAATGTGATTTTCTGGATTTTTTTTTCTCAGTTTGTCTCCCATAGTTGAGGTCTACCTATGATGTAAATTACAGACGCCTCTCATCTTTTTAAGTGGTGGAACTTGCACTATTGCTGACTGACTAAATACTTTTTTGCCCCACTGTATGTTATCCAAAAGTTTACATACTATATAAAAAGACACATATGCATGTTTTTCTCAATATCTGACATGAAATCAGAATAAACCTTTCCCGTTTTAGGTCAATTTTAGGATTACAATAATTATTTGCCAAATGGCAGAATAGTGTGAGAGCGAGAATGTTTTAAGGCATTTTTATTACTTACTGCAAAGTCAAAAGTTTACATACACTAAAATTACCATGCTTTTAACCCCCTTTCCGACATCAGGCGTAATAATACGCCGATGTCTAACACCCTCCCTTTGATGTGCGCTCCGTTGGTGAGCCCACATCTTTTCAAGCACATGTCAGCTGTTTTAAACAGCTGACGTGCTCAGAACAGCCACGTGTGGAATTGCAATCTACCAGCGGCTATTAACCCGTTAAATGCCTCTGTCAATCTCTTGACAGCGGCATTTAACACACCCTTCCCGGAAGTGCATCGGAAATCCACCCATCACTGACCCCTATCACGTGATCGCGGGTCACCGATGGTTTGGCATGACAACCAGAGGTCTCCTGCAGACCTATGTGGTTGTCACTGCTGGCTTGCTCTGAGTGCCGCCCGGTTGTCGGCGTTCATAGCAAGTGAGTAATTCTGCTACATACAGGCAATATGTATGTAGCAGAGCCAATCGGGTTATGGCAGCTTCTAGTCTCCCATGGTGGAGACTATTGAAGCATGCCAAAAGTTAAAAAAAAACAAAACAAGTTTATAACTTAACCCCCAGAGCTTTTTTCGGTTTTGCGTTTTCGTTTTTCGCTCCCCTTTTCCTTTTTCGCTCCCCTCGCTCAGATCGCCTCTTTGTAGAAGAATTATAGCATTGTATCACTCATCTTTTCTGACTCCACTCACCTTGTATCTGTCTGTTGTTACTGTTTTTGTGGGGTTTTTCCCCTGCATGTTTTCTCACCCTAATTCCTTGATGCCAACACACAGTTGGCTTTCTGTCCATTTGGATTTGACTATTTCCTGTTTATAGTTTTGCTTCTGACTTCTAATTAATTTCCTCCTGTGTCTGTGATCAGTCTCCCTGCTGTCCCTCCCTCCTCATCACACCTGGCCTATTTCATGTGCACTTAGCTTGTTATAAATTGAGTCACAGGTCTGTCTCTATAAGGATTGCTCTAATAGGATAAAGCTGAAATATGCCAGAAATGAGCCAGAAGTAAACAGAAGGTGCGACTAACCACTGTCATAATGGGTGACTTCAACATCCCCACTGACACCCACCAGTCAGCAGCCTCCAAACTCCTGTCCCTTACTTCATCTTTTGGACTTACTCAGTGGTCCTCCTCAGCAAACCACACAGATGGACATACATTAGACCTGGTCTTCACCTGTCTATGCTCCCTATCTAACTTCACAACCTCCCTTCTATCCGACCACCATCTAATCACTTTCTCATCCCTGTCCTCCTCACCTGTCACCCATGTCCAGCAACATGCACACCCCCGCAGAAACCTCACACACCTTGACACCCACACACTCTCTGACTCTATCCTACCACTGGCATCCATATCTTCACTCCACGACACAGACACTGCCACTAGTTTCTACAATGCCACTCTTATATCAGCCATTGACTCGGTCGCCCCTGTCATGCATAGCAGAGTGCGATGAATCAATAGACAATCATAGTAACATAGTAACATAGTTAGTAAGGCCGAAAAAAGACATTTGTCCATCCAGTTCAGCCTATATTCCATCATAATAAATACCCAGATCTACGTCCTTCTACAGAACCTAATAATTGTATGATACAATATTGTTCTGCTCCAGGAAGACATCCAGGCCTCTCTTGAACCCCTCGACTGAGTTCGCCATCACCACCTCCTCAGGCAAGCAATTCCAGATTCTCACTGCCCTAACAGTAAAGAATCCTCTTCTATGTTGGTGGAAAAACCTTCTCTCCTCCAGACGCAAAGAATGCCCCCTTGTGCCCGTCACCTTCCTTGGTATAAACAGATCCTCAGCGAGATATTTGTATTGTCCCCTTATATACTTATACATGGTTATTAGATCGCCCCTCAGTCGTCTTTTTTCTAGACTAAATAATCCTAATTTCGCTAATCTATCTGGGTATTGTAGTTCTCCCATCCCCTTTATTAATTTTGTTGCCCTCCTTTGTACTCTCTCTAGTTCCATTATATCCTTCCTGAGCACTGGTGCCCAAAACTGGACACAGTACTCCATGTGCGGTCTAACTAGGGATTTGTACAATCCTGCACAATAACATCACTAAAAAGCTACGGCAAGTATCCAAAATTGCAGAAAGGCGTTGGAAGAAAACGCATTCGCAAGATGATTTCACTGCACTCAAACAAGCAACACTCGCATTCAAATCGGCTCTCACATCTGCTAAACAGGCCTATTTTACATTCCTCATATCTTCTTTATCCCACAACCCTCAACAGTTGTTCAACACTTTTAACTTCCTTCTCCGCCCACTACTGCCCCCTCCAAATTCCCTAATCGTTGCCGAGGACTTTGCCATGCACTTCAAAAATAAGATAGATTAAACAAGGCAAGCCTTTGTTGTCAAACCACTACAACCTCTTTGTTTACCAGACCAGTGCCCTAACCCCATAACTTCCCTCTCCAAAATCACTGAAGGCGAGTTTGTAATCTTCTCTCCAAATCACATCTCACCACTTGTGCGCTTGACCCCATCCCATCTCACCTCCCCAACCTCACCACCAACCAACCTCACCACCACACTAATCCCATCCCTAACCCATATCACTAACTTCTGGTACCTTCCCCTCTGCTTTCAAACATGCCACAATCACGCCTATCCTTAAAAAGCCATCCTTTGACCCGAGCGCCATGTCCAGCTATCGCCCCATATCTTTGCTCCCATTTGCTTCCAAACTCCTTGAGCAGCACGTTCATGCTGAACTTTCCTCTCACTTTGCATCTAACCCACCATTCCACTGAGACTGCCCTGACCAAAATTACTAACGACCTACTTACAGCCAAAGCTAACAGACAATTCTCTATACTCCTCCTTCTAGACCTGTCCTTTTCCTTTGACACAGTTGACCACTGCCTCCTACTACAGATCCTCTCTTCCTTCGGTGTCAAAGATCTTTCCCTATCTTGGATCTCCTCATACCTTACCAACCGCACATTTAGCGTTTCCTACTCCCATACTACCTCTTCATCTCGCCGCCTCTCTGTTGGTGTCCCTCAAGGTTCTGTCCTAGGACCCTTACTCTTGTCAATCTATACACTTGGTCTGGAACAACTCAAAAAGTCCTATGGCTTCCAGTACCTTCTATATGCTGCTGACACTCAGATCTACCTCTCTGGCCCAGATGTCACCTCTCTGCTCTCCAGAATCCCAGAGTGTCTATCAGCTATATCCTCCTTCTTCTCCTCTCGCTTCCTCAAACTCAATGTGGACAAATCTGAACTAATTATCTTTCCTCCATCTCGTATATATCTTCCCTACCTGAACGATCTGTCAAAATAAATGAAACCACACATTCTCCTGTCCCCGAAATCCGCTGCCTCTGAGTAACCCTTGATTCTGCCCTGTCCTTCAAACCACACATCCAAGCTCTCGCCACCTCCTGTCGCCTCCAGCTCAAAAATATTTCTAGAATCCGTCCTTTCCTCAACCTTCACTCTACCAAAATGCTTGTGCATGCCTTAATCATCTCCCGCCTTGACTACTGCAAGAAACTCCTCTGTGGCCTACCTTCTAACACTCTCGTACCCCTCCAGTCCGTCCTTAACTCTGCTGCCCGACTAATTAATCTCTCTCCTCGCTACACTCCTGCTTCCCCTCTTTGCAAATTCCTTCACTGATTCCCAATTTCCCAGTGTATCCAGTTTAAACTACTAACACTGACCTAAAAAGCCATCCATAACGTTTCGCCTTCGTATATTTCCAAACTAATCTCTCAATATCTTCCCTCATGTAATCTTCGGTCCTCCCCAAGACCTCCTTCTCTCTTCCACGCTTATTCGCTCCTCACCCCAACACATCCGGTTATCCACCACATTTGGATCCCTCAAAAGAAACCTGAAAACCCACCTCTTCAAGAAAGCTTACAACCTATAATGACTACACAGCCACCTCCACACCATCGGAGCTACCGCAACCCCCGACCTACTGTCTCCTTCCCCATAATCCTGTAGAATGTAAGCCCACAAGGTCATGGTCCTCTTCCCTCTGTATCAGTCTGTCATTGTTAGTTTGTTTACTGTAAGTGATATTTGTATTTTGATGTAACCCCTTCTCATGTACAGCACCATGGAATTAATGGTGCTATATAAATATATAATATAAATTGCTAAGAGCGCTGACCACAGGGTGGCGCTCACAGCAATCTGGCATCAACCACCATAGAGGTCTGCAGGAGACCTCTTGTTATGCTAACGCACCGATGACCCCGATCATGTGATGGGGTCACCCGTGCATGCATTTCCAGCCGGAAGCGCTTGTTAAATGCCGCTGTCAGTTTGTCAGCGGCATTTAACTAGTTAATAGGTGCTGGCGGATTGCGATTATGGCGGGCACATGTCAGCTGTTCAAAACAGCTGACATGTCCCAGCCCTGAAGCGGGCTCCGGCGGGGGTTCTGCCATCGGACGTACTATTCCGTCCGATGGTAGAAAGGGGTTAAAAATATAAAAAATATACAAAAAATAATGTTCCTGCACAGGAAGAAGGGAGGATTTTCTTTACCTAACTTCGCTAACTATTTTAAATCCGCCCAGATTGCCCAACTGACCAGAATTTGCTCATCAATAGACAGGCCTAGATGGGTCCACCTGGAGTCATTTCTACTAAAACCATACTCTCTATCAGGTCTATTATGGACTGAAGCGAAACTACCAAAACAAATCACTACTACAGCACCCTTTGCAGCGCAGTCTTTGCTTCTCTGGAGGAAAGAGAGATTCAAGAACAAATTGCAGTCTAAGGACACACCGTTAAATTCGCTATTTCATAATCCAGTGTTTCCCCCAGGTCTTGACCCTCAACCCTTCTCCTGGTGGATCCTGAAAGGCCTAATCACAATTAAACACCTCTGCTCCCCGTTTAATATCGCCTTAACTAGACAGGAATTTATCCAAAAACATGAACCCCCAGTTAGAGAAACGTTCCGCATGAACCAAATCCTTGATTTTGTTAGGAGAAGTGTACCGGGCAGAAACCCTTTTAGACTAACAGGATTTGAACAAAAATGCTCAGGTGATCCCTTGGGAAGGGGGTAATATCCCTGTTGTATTCTTCCTTTGCTACAACACAAGGGGAGGAAAAACTTAGATTCATGCGTCAATGGGAGGAAGATCTGGGGTTCGAAATATCATTGGAGGAGTGGTGGCGCTCTTGTGACACTTTATCAAAGGGCTCTCATCAGGTATCCATGGTTGAATCTTCTCTCAGAGTCGTTCATAGGACTTACCAAGTACCCACGAGACTCCATGCCATTTATCCTCAGATTTCAGACAAGTGTTTTAGGGGTTGCGATACACCTGGAGACATGAGACACATATGGTGGACATGACCGGTGGTGGCAGGTCTCTGGTGGGAGGTGAAGCTTTTGATCGATGGGATAGCTGGAAGAGAGATACCATTGGACCCACGGACATTTTTACTTGGATTAAAACCACAAGGAGTATCCAAAAGACTTTTTAGACTGGTGATCTTGTTGGGCATGGCGGCTAAAATACACATAGCATCAAAGTGGAGGACTCCGTCGCTTTCAATGCCCCAAGTCAGGACCAGAATGAACACTATTATGATGTACGAGCGCATCCAGGCTACGAGAACTGATGATTGGAACTCCTTTTCAATGTATAGTCCCCGTGGCTGGATTTGAGCCCTGGGGATCAGCTGACGCTTGCCCTTACGCTCTCTCCGTGAGGTGTGGACGGGAGATCACTAGATAACTATCTGGCGATATATAGAAGTATGTGGGTTCTTTTTTTTTTTTTTCTTTTTCTTATCTCTTTGTCTCTCCCACACTGTGAGTTGTGACCTAAAAACTGATCTCTGTCGGTGTTGACCTAAAGTGTACTATTGTGAGAAAAAAAAATACTGTAAAGTGGATTTTTATGATTCATGTCCTAACCCACTTTCCCTTTTGTCTCTGTCTTGTCTTTGTCTTGTCTCATATGAATGTGTGCAAGGGTCCATTATATTGGTTATACTATGATTCTAATGATGTAAGAGCGGTCCCTTGTTGTACTTTCAAAACTCCCATGTTGGGAGACCTTTGTATTATTCTTTAAATAAAAATTATTGAAACAAAAAAAAAATATATAAAAAATATAAAAGTTCAAATCACTCCCCTTTCGCCCCATTCAAAATAAAAGGATAAAAAAAAATCAAACATACATATATTTGGTACATAATCGCCAGATTAATAAAAAAAAAATTACCTGATCTCTAAACGGCGTAGCAAGAAAAAAAGTCAAAACGCCAGAATTACGTTTTATTAATCGCAGCGACATTGCATTTAAATCCAACAACGGGCGATCAAGAGATCGTATCTGCACCAAAATGATATAATTAAAAACAACAGCTCGGCGCACAAAAATTATGCCCCCACCCAAACCGAGATCATAAAAAATGGAGACACTACGGGTATCGGAAAATGGCACAATTTTTTTTTTTTTTTTACAAAGTTTGGAATTTTTTTTTCACCATTTAGATGAAAAAGAGTCTATATATATTTGGTGTCTATGAACTCATAATGATCCGGAGAATCAGAACGGCAGGTCAATTTTGGCATTTAGTCAACATAGTAAAAAAGCAAAACAAAGAACTGTGGGATTGCACTCTTTTTTTAAATTTCACCGCACTTTGAATTTTTTTCCCGTTTTCCAGTACACAATATGTTAAAACAAATGGTGTTGTTCAAAAGTACAACTCGCCCCGCAAAAAGCAAGCCCTCACACGGCCATATTGACCCAAAAATAAAAAAGTTATGGCTCTGGCAAGAAAAGGAGCAAAAATCGAAAACGCCAAAACGAAAATACCTCCGGTCATGAAGGGGTTAAACAATTCTGAACTACCCATATAATAATGTCATGTGTTTGGAAGCTTCTGTTTTTTTTGCAACATTTGAGTTAATTAGAGACACACCTGATGATGTATTTTAATGCACACCTGAAACGAAGTGATTCTTTGTGTAGCATCATGGGAAAGTCTAAAGAAATCAGCTAAGATATAAGGGAGATAATTGTGGATTTGCGCAAGACTGGCTCATCCTTGGGTACAATTTCAAGATACCTAAAGGTGCCTCGTTCATCTGTATAAACAATTATACGCAAGTACAAACAAGATGGGAATGTCCAGCCATACCGCTCAGGAAGGGGACAGGTTCTGTGTCCCAGACATGAACGTGCTTTAGTCTGACATTTGCATATCAACCAAAGGACAAAAGCAAAAGACGTTGTGAAGATATTGGTGGAAGCTGGTAAGATTGTGTCAATAGTAAGTAATAAAAATGCCTTAAAACATTCTCTCTCCCATTATTCTGGCATTTGGAAAATATTAATAATTATAGTAATCCTAATTAACCTAAAACAGGAAAGTTTTATTCTGATTTCATGTCAGATATTGAGAAATACATGCATGTTTAATGTTTATCTTTTTATATAGTGTATGATTATTTATATTATAAAGTCTCCCCATGCCGGTAAAACTTGTCTATGTAACTTTTTTTTCCCTCAGATTTTTGGACCAGTAATGCAAATCTTAAAATTTAAGTCCATTGAAGATGTTATTGAGCGGGCAAACAACTCAATGTATGGTTTGGCTGCGGCTGTGTTCACAAAAGATATGGATAAAGCTAATTATGTCTCTCAAGCACTGCGGGCAGGAACAGTTTGGTAAGTTTAATTTGCAAAACAAAAACTCATAAAATGGTTTTACTTATTTCTCCTTATATTGGGGAACCAATGCACCAACCATTCCTCAATTAATGCCCTTTAACTTATGGTTTCTGATTTTCAATCAATCTGAGTGATTTGCATTGTTTATGCTGGAAAAAAAATATTTTTCTCAGCAGTGCATCGCCCGGTGAAAACTGCAGATATGCTTTTGATATAACGTGAAACTAGGTGGGGACACATTGATCTACTAGTTTTCGTTCTTTGCCCATCATTCTTCAGCTGGAGTAAAGAGGCTGGGAAACAAGCGAAGAGTGACTTTAATATTGTCGATTTACGATCGTTTAACGGCCTCAACTCAACACATGTAAATACAATCAAAATGTGTGATGGTGCAATATGTTAGCATTTGGGACCCCACTTTCAAGTATTGTCCAGGGCCCCACTTTGTGTTTAAAAAAAAAAAATGCAAATAGCATAATTTCACTATAAACTGGGCACGACCAGGTGCTCACCGCAAGATTTCAGACAGAAGTGTAAAGGAATATCTAAAGAGTTGTCAAAGACCACCTGTGAAGAGCTGGAGAAAGACCTGTAATTAGTAGCATAGTTTTTCTTTGAAACAATGGTACCTAAGTAATGCATTCTACCTCCATGGCCTGAATTCATGCTCACCACTAGAGTTGAGCAAATTTGCTCGGGCCCTGCTTATTCGACAAGCTATAACGCTTACCGAATAAGCTGCAGAGGGAACCCGGCTTCCTGGATTGCGCCGGCTGATCAGCTGTTCGGCTCCGCAGCTGCATGTGTCGCAGCTGTGTGACAGGCAAGACACATGCATGGAGATCCTGTTTGTTGGGCGCTATAGCTTGCCGAATAAGCAGGGACCCCAGCAAATTCACTCAACCGTACTCACCACACAAGACTCTATTGCTGAACAAAAAGCATGTTCATGTGCATTTAAAGTATGCTCAACAACTTTTAGACAAGCCTGTGAAATATTGGGAGAACATAGTCTGGTCAGATGAGAACAAAATTGAACTCAGTCTGCCATAACACACAATGTTTGGAGGCCAAAAGGCACTGCATATCACCCCAAAACCACCATACCAACAGTGAAGTTTGGATGTGTGAACATCATGGTGTGGGGGCTGTTTTCCAGCATATGGCATTGGCAAACTTTATATAATTGAAGGAAGAATGAATGGACAAATGTACACTGAGCCATTCTTCAGCAAGACAATGATTCCAAACACACAGCCAAGGAAACTCTCAATTGGCTGGGCCATTATACGAGCAAGCAACTTTTATTTTCTCTCTCTCTGAAACCAATCACCTGACCTGAATCCAATAGAAAATGTATGTAAGTAACTATTGCTCAGAGTACACAGAAGCCCATAGGACCTTAAGGATTTGAAGAGTGTTTGGAAGAATGGGCCAAAATCGCACCAGAGCAATGCATGCGACTAGTTTCTTAATACAGGAAGTATGTTGAAGCTGTCATCACCAACAAAGGCTTTTTTGCAAAGTATTACATTTCAATAAGCTTGTTCAGTAATTTTTCCTTGTCATTTCTGATTATTACTAGTGATGAGCGAATATACTCGTTACTTGAGATTTCTCGGGCACGCTCGGGTGTCCTCCGAGTATTTTTTAGTGCTCGGAGATTTACTTTTCTTCACAGCAGCTGGATGATTTACAGCTACTAGCCTGCTTGATTACATGTGGGGATTCCCTAGCAACCAGGCAACCCCCACATGTACTCAGCCTGGCTAATAGCTGTAAATCATTCAGCTGAGGCGATGAAAACTAAATCTCCAAGCACTAAAAAATACTCGGAGGACACCAGCAGCTGGATGATTTACAGCTACTAGTCTGCTTGATTACATGTGGGGATTCCCTAGCAACCAGGCAATCCCCACATGTACTCAGCCTGGCTAATAGCTGTAAATCATTCAGCTGAGGCGATGAAAACTAAATCTCCAAGCACTAAAAAATACTCGGAGGACACCCGAGCGTGCTCGGGAAATCTCGAGTAACGAGTATATTCGCTCATCACTAATTATTACACATAATAATGGGGTTGTGCCACCATAAAGAATACATTTAACTAAGCAGAAAAAGTGGAAATAAATGGTTTTGTAAGTTACAGTTATTAAAAATGTATGCTCAGTTCAAAAAGTAATAAGCTCTCCTATTCTGAAGTGAGTGGGGCAGGAGCTGCATGTCTCTCAAGATCAGAAAGGTTGGGGACCACTGCTTTAAAGTAACCCAGCCCATGCCTCCAGCTTTCAGGTAATCATTGGCTATATTCTTACTCCTTTTTCTGCCTCTAACTTCTCCATAACTGCGTGTCTCTGCATTGTGATTGGGTGGTCCTTCAGAGATGACCATGTGACCACTGTAAGCTACATTTCCCACAAGTCTCAACGTCTTCTCCAGGCTCCATGCACTCTCAAAGATAACATTAGTTATTCCTCCAATGTACACTGTTATCTGCCATTGGCATCAGGCAGAACTGACGTGAGAACGCATTATGGAAATACTAGTTTATTGAAATACGGTAACTATTCATAATTAGTGATAAATTAAAGGTCCTCCCTTTGCAGTGAGGATCGTGCGACATGTGTACCATATGTGAGACTTGTAGAAGAATAGCAGGTATCTACTAAGCATGTGTGACCGGTCATTAAACAAAAAAAGAAAATACAGGGCCTAACCAATTAGGGAAAAGCCTCTGTCACACACATATTCAAGGGGCAATTTCTGGAGCAGTGAAGGCTTTTGGAAATTGACTGCATTTGTCAAGTTTATTTTAGGATTTTTAGGCCACTATGATATTGTGGAAGTAACACTTCAATGACAATTGGGGTTTTTGTTAATAAATTTTGATTTACTCATTGAACTCAGCCAATCTGCAACAGTAATTGACATGCTCCAAATTTAAACATTTGCAC
This sequence comes from Ranitomeya imitator, assembly GCF_032444005.1. Lineage (NCBI taxonomy): Eukaryota > Metazoa > Chordata > Amphibia > Anura > Dendrobatidae > Ranitomeya > Ranitomeya imitator. The sequence continues at coordinate 246,346,019 of NC_091282.1, forward strand.
CATAGAAAAACTCTACCATGAAATGGACCTGCCATAGATTAAATTTGTAACTGTAAAAACCACCGATTTCACAGCTCTGCCTAGATTTTCTGCTGTCCATGTAAGTTAAGCTGTTTTGTGGGTTTTCTTTTATTGTGTTTTTCAGGGTCAACTGCTATAGTGTTGTTGGCACTCAAGCACCATTTGGAGGTTATAAAGCTTCGGGCATAGGAAGAGAGCTTGGGGAGTATGGCTTGGAGGCCTACACAGAAGTGAAAAATGTAAGTCCTACAAGTGCCGTGTGGCTGCTTTTGCAGTAATACGACCTTTTCTGATACCATTTTGAAATGAAGTTTACATTGTTATATATAATGATTTCTAATCTGATTCATACAACGTCCAACTTATCTTCATGTTTTCACAGGTGACCATTAAAATTCCTCAGAAGAACTCGTAAAATGTTGATGGCACATGATTGGCATCATCTAGAAATTTGAAGTTGACTAAGCTGTTTTGTTTTGGGTTTTTTTTTTTTTTTCAAGCCAGTGAAGCATTTATTGCATAAAACCTTTCAGTCTTTTCATTTTGCTCACACAAATGGGAAAAAAAAACGTTCTTCAGTTTCTGTTCTGTCTTGGTTAAAAAATAAAAATAAAAAAAAAATGGATCCCACCAGCCTCCCATACACATGGCTGTCGGCTGGCTTTCCCATACACAGGAGCGCTCATTTGGCCTGCGCTCCTGTGTTGAGTCATTACCACAGGTCTTGTAGCGGATACTATCCCTGACAATAAGTTGTTCCATCTCCTGTACATGACTATACGATATATCTGTGGGTTGGATCGACCTTATTCTAATGGGGGCTTTAGGATTCGGTGTGCTCTTCCACTGGTGGTGTTTCTAGGCTTCTTGTATTCAGTATAACTATGACACGTGTCTACGTTTATAAATGTCTCGTGATTCTCTTCATTATGAGCACAAATATTGTCACAATAAACTCACCAGAAATGTAATTATCCAGTTTTTTCTTTTAACTGATCATCCTTTTTGTCCAAAACTAGATTTAGGGAATTGCTAGGTTTCAGACAACGGCTATCAGTATTTCTGTATGACTGACTGGTCTGTCAGGCTAATTTTTTTGGACCGTTTTTGGTATGTCGAATTTGTCTTAAGACAACATTCACATCTAGCTGCTGATTTTAATGTACACAACAGATCATCCACAACTCATGATGACAGCAAAGTGGATTTCTGCAAAATATCCATGGAGTAAATTGACTTGTTTTATGGATATTTAATTAACCGCATGTCAATTTTTGTTGCAAATTTTACCCAGTGGGCTCAATGGATAAGGGTACCGTCACACTATAACATTTCGATCGCTACGACGGTACGATTCGTGACGTTCCAGCGATATCGTTACGATATCGCTGTGTCTGACACGCAGCAGCGATCAGGGATCCTGCTGAGAATCGTACGTCGTAGCAGATCGTTTAGAACTTTCTTTCATCGCTGGATCTCCCGCTGTCATCGCTAGATCGGTGTGTGTGACACCGATCTAGCGATCTAGCGATGCGATCCAGCGATGCGTTCGCTTGTAACCAGGGTAAACATCGGGTAACTAAGCGCAGGACCGCGCTTAGTTACCCGATGTTTACCCTGGTTACAAGCGTTAAACTAAAAAAAAACAAACAGCACATACTTACATTCTGGTGTCCGTCAGGTCCCTTGCAGTCTGCTTCCAGCACTGTGACTGCCGGCCGTAAAGTGAAAGCAGAGCACAGCGGCTGTGCTTTCACTTTCACTTTACGGCCAGCAGTCACTGAGTGCGGGAAGCAGACTGCTAGGGACCTGACGGACACCAGAATGTAAGTATGTGCTGTTTGTTTTTTTTTTAGTTTAACGCTTGTAACCAGGGTAAACATCGGGTAACTAAGCGCGGTCCTGCGCTTAGTTACCCGATGTTTACCCTGGTTACCCAGGGAGCTCGGCATCTTGGTCGCTGGAGAGCTGTCTGTGTGACAGCTCCCAGCGAGCACACTACGATTTACCTACGATCACGGCCAGGTCATATCGCTGGTCGTGATCGTAGGTAAATCGTATAGTGTGACGGTACCCTTAGGCAAGTTACAAATCAAACCCCAATGTTGTGGATTTTACTACGGATTACAATGGAAAAAGCACTATACTCTCCTCTCCTGGTGCTTTCATGACTCCCTTATCTCCTGGCTATTTTCAGACAACTTGGCCTTCTCTGCTGCAGTCACATAGGACAAAACATTGCAGAGGGTTGGAAGTTGTAGAAACAAAAGTGGGGAAGGGGAGTATCCATGTGTATGCTTTTTTTTTTATCTACCGTATCTTATTTTTTTTCAATGTTTTAAGAGCTTGCAGATTAAGGCCATGTTCACACAGTGCGTTTTTTTCTGCGGAACCGCAGCGTTTTTGCCGCTGCGGTTCCGCAGCTGTTTTCCATGCAGGGTACAGTGTACTGTACCCTATGGAAAACAGGAACCACTGTGCACATGATGCGGGAATCGGGAAAAAAAGCCGCGCTGAATAGCCGCGGTAAAAAAAGAAGTACCATGTCACTTCTTTTTTCGGAGCCGCAGCGGTTCTGCACCCATTGACCTCCATTGTGAGGTCAAACCCGCAGTAAAACCCGCAGATGAAAAAAATATCTGCGGGATTTACTGCGGTTTGTGGTGTCGAACCGCTGCAGCAGGAAGTGCGGGGAAGCGGGCGGAAGTGCGTGGGCGGAGTGTGGCTGCCCCCCCGTGCTCCGATCCCGCTGCCCCGTGCTCCAATCCCACCGCCCCGTGCTCCGATGCCCCCCCCCAGTGCTCCGATGCCCCCCCGTGCCTTAATCTCCCCCCCTTATACTTACCCGGCGTCCCGGTGTCCGTCCGGCCGTCTTCTCCCTGGGCGCCGCCATCTTGCATCTCCGGCCGGCAGATTCGTTCCAAAGTGCATTTTGATCACTGAGATATAACCTATCTCAGTGATCAAAATAAAAAAAAATAGTAAATGACCCCCCCCCCCCCTTTGTCACCCCCATAGGTAGGGACAATAAAAAAAAATTAAGAATTTTTTTTTTTTCCACTAAGGTTAGAATAGGGTTAGGGGTAGGGTTAGGGGTACGGTTAGGGTATTTTCAGCCATTTTAACTGCATAGAAAACTGCATAAAAAAAAGGATCAAAAAAGGACCAAAAAAAGGACCTGCGTTTTCTGCCAAGAGCTGCAGTTTTTTAAAAAACAGTCCTGAAAAAAAAAAGATGGAAATCAGGAACGTGTGAACATATCCTAACTGTGGGAAATTTTCTGCATCAAATTGGCGGTATCAGCACACCCACATGATGCACTTGCCCTCTCCACCTAAGCCCATATTTCTTGCATGTTGGCATTGGGAATCTTTGCTAGCGTGTAATGAAGCAACTTGGTATTACTGGAGTATTCAAGCATTTACTTATGTCAATAGCTTATAGTTTGTCATTGTACCATACATTGTCCACAGTTTGTAAATTATTTTTTCAGAATTTTTCTGCTTAAACTAATTACTTTACCGGCAAAGCTTTCATTACATACATTTGATTACTTGGTAGGTTGTTCAGCATTTTCAGAGTTCATTGTAAACCTTACTCTAATCTGAAGATCAAAGATACCATCTAAGCACTCATAGAAAGTTGGAGCTTCACATATCCAGCAAATAACCTCACATCTCATCTCTTGTGTCAAATAAAACAGAGGTCATTAATGAAATGGTAAGTAACCTACCAAATCCAAAGCTGCTAGAAGATTTCTCTTTTCTTACACCTGTTCACATTACATTTTTTTGTCTTGGTTCAATACATATGGGGAGGTTCAATACTTATGGCAAAAACTCCTAATATGAATACTTAATAGAGGCTGTGATGGATGCTTAACAGTGGCATCTGTCACCAATAGATTACACTGGTATTCGTTTTAACTGATTTCATGAGCTTTTCAAAAGATTTTTATGATGTATCCTTTATACTGGGGTTACTATAGCCCGTGGGTGATAGACACCACTGTTGGTCATCCTTCACCCATATGCTATAATGACATCCATTTAATGAATATATCATGAAATGCTATTAAAAATCTAGTGACCTATCTGATTTTTCATAGATACTAAAGTGTTCTCACCCATGGCACCAATTACACAAAATGCATTATACATGTAATGCATACTTAATAATAATTTTCCATAAGATTGAATAGTCCATACGCTTTTCGATAAAATTTTTGCACAGTATACGGACTCCGAGGACACTCTTGCGCTCCCACCTTCGTAGAATGGAGAACTATGAACACTATTAGGTCATGTCAGGAGTTTTGTTTACGTGTGTGCTAAAAGTAATTAAAAAATGCCATGTGGCAGGTCCTTAATTAGACATGGGCGGCTGTGCAGTGATGACCTCAGCAGAATGTTATACTGCCAGAGGTGCTGCTACCACCAGAGTAGAGGCTCGACCCGGTATTAAAGATCTTGTCTGATAACTAATCTTTGCAAAATATTTACAAAGCACAGAAATTGTGTAGCAGAGAATTGCGCCAATGAAAACTCGCTGAAAAACAGCAAATTATTTTTGGGGAAAACAAAATAGTTGGCAACCATGGAGTACAATGTAGGCATGTGAATTGCTCACACTTATTAATATACTTTCTGCCACAAAGAATTGGAAGGGGGGTGAGGTGCAGGAGACATCCGGAGTCATTTGGAGTGGCACCACACCAGTCACATACTTTATTCAGTCTGTGTGGCAGATTAAATATCATGATGGTGCTGAATGGTATCAGAAGCAGTTCAGACATGAACAATTGAGATATGTGGACTCCCTTCCCAAGATCTGGCACAACAGCCGTTTTGCATCACGCTTCATACAGGTGCCTCCATATGCACAGTGTAGCTCTAGGGCTGGAGTACTGCATAATTTTGGTGCATGTGCATCATGTGTCTGAGATGTAGCTGTTAATAAGCATACTACCTAATACTTGCAGTGACTTTCCCCTGCATAATTTAGACATTAATTGCAAATAGCCCACTTATTATTAATAGACTTGCGATTTCAGTAAATCAGTGCAGCAACTATAGGGATCGTGTAAAATTTCAAAGTGCTTTCATAAACTAGTAATTTTGCAATTTACATCTCATTAACCCCTTCACCCCGAAGCCTGTTTTCAACTTCCTGAGCAGGCCATTTTTTTTTCAATTCTGACCACTGTCATTTTATGAGGTCATAACTCTGAAACGCTTCAATGGATCCTGGTGATTCTGAGATTGTTTTCTCGTGGCATATTGTACTTTATGATAGTGGTAAAATTTCTTCGATTTGACCGTTTATTTGTAAAAAAAAAATTGAAATTTGGCGAAAATGTTGAAAATTTTGCAATTTTTAACCTTTTAGTTTTTATGCCCTTAAATTAGAGAGTCATATCGTACAAAATAGTTAATAAATAACATTATCCACATGTCTGCTTCACATTAGCACAATTTTGGACACATAATTTTTTTTGTTAGGGAAGTTATAAGGGTAAAAAATTGACCAGCGATTTCTCATTTTTACAACAAAATTTGCAAAACCATTTTTTTTTTTAGAGACCACCTCACACTTGAAGTGACTTTGAGGGGTCTATATGACAGAAAATGCCCAAAAGTGACACCATTCTAAAAACCGCACCCCTCAAGGTACTCAAAACCACATTCAAAAAGTTTATCAACCCTTCAGGTGCTTCACAGGAATTTTTGGAATGTTTAAAAAAAAATTGAACATTTAACTTTTTTCACAAAATTTTTACTTCAGATCCAATTTGTTTTATTTTACCAAGAGTAACAGGAGAAATTGGACCACAAAAATCGTTGTGCAATTTGTCCTGAATACGCTGATACCCCGTGTGTGGGGGTAAACCACTGTTTGGGCGCATGGCAGAGCTCGGAAGGGAAGGAGCACCATTTGACTTTTCAAAGCAAAATTGGCTGGAATTGAGATCGGACACCATGTCGCGTTTGGAGAGCCCCTGATGTGCCTAAACAGTGGAAACCCCCCACAAGTGACCCCATTTTGGAAAGAAGACTCCCTAAGGAATTTATCTAAATGTATGGTGAGCACTTTTAACCCCAATTGTTTCACTAAAGTTTAGAATGTAGAGCCGTGAAAATTCAAAAATCCTTTTTTCTTTCCACAAAATAACCTTTTAGCCCGCAATTTTTTTTTCCAAGGGTAACAGGAGAAATTGGACCCCAAAAGTTGTTGTCCAATTTGTCCTGAGTACGCTGATACCCCATATATGGGGGGAACCACCGTTTGGGCACACGGCAGAGCTCGGAAGGGAAGGAGCGCCGCTTGGAATGCAGACTTAGATGGATTGGTCTGCAGGCATCACGTTGCATTTGCAGAGCCCCTAATGTACCTAAACAGTAGAAACCCCCCACAAGTGACCCCATATTGGAAACTAGACCCCCCACGGAACTTATCTAGATGTGTTGTGAGAACTTTGAACCCCCAAGTGTTTCACTACAGTTTATAACGCAGAGCCGGGAAAATAAAAAATCTTTTCTTTTTCCACAAAAATTTTTTTTTAGCCCCCAGTTTTGTATTTTCCCAAGAGTAACAGGAGAAATTGGACCCCAAAATTTGTTGTCCAATTTGTCCTGAGTACGCTGATACTCCATATGTTGGGGTGAACCCATGTTTGGGCACAAGGGAGAGATCGGAAGGGAAGGAGCACTGTTTTAGTTTTTCAACGCAGAATTGGTTGGAATTGAGATCGGACGCCATGTTGCGTTTGGAGAGCCCCTGATGTGCCTAAACAGTGGAACCCCCCAATTTTAACTGAAACCCTAACCCAAACACACCCCTAACCCTAATCCCAACCATAACCCTAACCACACCCCTAATCCCAACCCTAATCCCAACCATAAATGTAATCCAAACCCTAACTTTAGCCCTAAAGCCAACCCTAACTATAGCCCCAACCCTAACTTTAGCCCCAACCCTAACTTTAGGCCTAACGGGAAAATGGAAATACATTTTTTTAAATTTTATTATTTTTCCCTAACTAAGGGGGTGATGAAGGGGGTTTGGTTTACTTTTATAGCATTTTTTTTGGCAGATTTTTATGATTGGCAGCCATCACACACTAAAAGACGCTTTTTATTGCAAAACATGGTTTTTGCATCACCACATTTTGAGAGCTATGACATATCCATATTTTGGCCCACAGAGTCATGTGAGGTCTTGATTTTTGTGGGACGAGTTGACGTTTCTATCAGGTCTGGGGAGTCGGAGTTAGTTTTGGTGGGAGTCGGTAGAAATGTACCGATTCCGACTCCAGCTTTAACCCCTTAATGACCGCCAATACGTCTTTTAACTGACCTGAGATATAAGAGAATAGCCTCCCCATACAGATGACAATCCAGCATCTGTCGGTTGTACACTATAGCTGACAACTTGCTGTACCAGCCACGATCAGTATTTGCACCATCTAAATCTGTTTAACCCCTTAGATGCTGCTGTCAATAGTGACTACATCATATAAATGGTTAACAGAGTGTGGGGGCTTCTTCTTTGTCACAATTGGTGCTCTCAGATCATGATTTTGTTGTCCTGATGTTTGCGATGGCAATTCATGACCAAATAGTGGCCTTAGAGTCTGACGGCTGTAGTAATCTGTTTAGAAGTTAGCAACATTTAGGTGGTAAAAATACACATTTTCATTTCTATCATACCACTTTGCATTAATTCCTGTAAAGCACCTGAAGGGTTAATAAACTACCTGACAGCAGTTTTCAATATGTCAGGGGGTGCTGTTTTTAAAATGGTATCACGTTTGTGGGTTTCCCAATATATGGGACCCCTAAAGTCACTTCAAACATGGATAAGTCCCTAAAAAAATAAATTTTGTAAATTTCTTTGAAAAAATGAAAAATTGCTGCTACATTTTTAAACCTCCTAAAATGCTAACAAAATAAAATAACATTTTACAAATGGTGCTGATGTAAAGCAGACATGTGGGAAATGTTATTTATTAATGGTTTGCTGTTGTATGACTATCTGGATTAAAGGGATAATCATTCAGATTTAGAAAATTGCTAATTTTTTAACATTTATCTCAAATTTTTGATATTTTTTATAAATAAACACAAAAAATGTTGAACAAAATTTACCATTATCATAAAGTATAATGTGTCACGAAAAAACAATCTCAAAATCACTGGGATTTGTTGAAGCGTTGCAGAGTTATTACCACATAAAGTGACACTGGTCAGATTTCAAAAATTTGGCTCGGTCACTAAGGGGTTAAAAAAAAAAATGTATTAATATTTAATAATTGAACTTTCATATGAATTTTATAAATGTTACTCAAATATATGTTCTATCAAACTATGAACAACAGTGATAAGCAGTTCTGCTGGAGATAGAGACATTTCTAAAGGTACCGTCACACTGAGCAACTTTTGAACAATAACGATAGCGATCCGTGACGTTGCAGCGTCCTGGATAGCGATCTCGTTGTGTTTGACACGCAGCAGCAATTAGGATCCTGCTGTGACATCGCTGGTCGGAGCTAGAAGGCCAGAACTTTATTTTGTCGTCAGGTCACCCGCTGTCATCTCTGGATTGGCGTGTGTGACGCCGATCCAGCGATGAGTCCCCGGGTAACCAGGGTAAACATCGGGTTACTAAGCGCAGGGCCGCGCTTAGTAACCCGATGTTTACCCTGGTTACCATTGTAAAAGTAAAAAAAAAAACACTACATACTTACATTCTGGTGTCTGTCACGTCCCTCGCCCTCAGCTTCCCGCACTGACTGTGAGCGCCGGCCGTAAAGCACAGCGGTGACGTCACCGCTGTGCTCTGCTTTACGGCCGGCGCTCACACAGTCAGTGCGGGAAGCTGAGGGCGAGGGACGTGACAGACACCGGAATGTAAGTATGTAGTGTTTTGGTTTTTTTTTTTTACTTTTACAATGGTAACCAGGGTAAACATCGGGTTACTAAGCGCGTCCCTGCGCTTAGTAACCCAATGTTTACCCTGGTTACCCGGGGACTTCAGCATCGTTGGTCACTGGAGAGCTGTCTGTGTGACAGCTCCCCAGCGACCACACAAGGACTTTGCAACGATCACGGCCAGGTCGTATCGCTGGTCGTGATCGTTGGAAAGTTGATCAGTGTGAAGGTACCTTTAGGGTACCGTCACACTATACGATTTACCTACGATCACGACCAGCGATACGACCTGGCCGTGATCGTAGGAAAATCGTAGTGTGGTCGCTGGGGAGCTGTCACACAGACAGCTCTCCAGCGACCAACGATGCCGAGGTCCCCGGGTAACCAGGGTAAACATCGGGTTACTAAGCGCAGGACCGCGCTTAGTAACCCGATGTTTACCCTGGTTACCAGCGTAAAAAAAAAACAAACAGCACATACTTACATTCCGGTGTCCGTCAGGTCCCTTGCCGTCTGCTTCCCACACTGTGACTACCGGCCGTAAAGTGAAAGCAGAGCACAGCGGTGACGTCACCGCTGTGCTCTGCTTTCACTTTACGGCCGGCAGTCACAGTGCGGGAAGCAGACGGCAAGGGACCTGACGGACACCGGAATGTAAGTATGTGCTGTTTGTTTTTTTTTACATTTACGCTGGTAACCAGGGTAAACATCGGGTTACTAAGCGCGGCCCTGCGCTTAGTTACCCGATGTTTACCCTGGTTACAAGCGATCGCATCGCTAGATCGGTGTCACACACACCGATCTAGCGATGACAGCGGGAGATCCAGCGACGAAACAAAGTTCCAAACGATCTGCTACGACGTACGATTCTCAGCAGGATCCCTGATCGCTGCTGCGTGTCAGACACAGCGATATCGTAACGATATCGCTGGAACGTCACGAATCGTACCGTCGTAGCGATCGAAATGGCAGTGTGTGACGGTACCCTTACTACTTGTGTGTCATTGTTCTCCACTGCCCTTATCTAATCTTATACTTGGTTAACCTCATGCTGCCCCAACCCCCCTACATACAATGTATGAAACTGAAAATGAAAATCAAAGAACACAGCCAGTACATTTCAGCAGAATTTTTCATGTGCACTAAAAGAAATTGAGAAATTTGACCGTTCATCAAAAATAACAGTGCAACAAGCGATTCCTCTGTATCCTGACATTGTCAGAGATGTTGCCCGAGTGGTTACTGCTTTGCCACCAACCCAAGTTAGTGTAGAGAGGTTGTTCTCTGCTCTCAAAATAACTAGATCAGATTTGAGGGCATCCATGAAGGAGGATCTGACAGGAGGCAATACTTTTTCTGAGGACAAATTTATAGATTTCTTCTTATTAACTGCATAACAGTGTTTATTGCATATTTACTTACAAGAGTTTAGAAAAGTTTATAAAAGTAATTTGTTATATTCTAATTGTATTCTAATAAATAGTTTTTGCTCTAAGTGGTCTGATTACTTATATGATGGTGAGAAACTGAATAAGCACGATGTTAATATTTGACAACAGTAAATTTATTGTTACGAATTGGCCATTTATGAAGGAGTCGGAGCCGGAACCTGATAAAATCCAGGAGTCGGAGTCGCAACTGTGGCTTACCGACTCCACAGCCCTGGTTTTTATTGGTACCATTTTCGGGCACATGACATTTTTGGATCGCTTTTTATTCCGATTTTTGGTAAGCAGAATGAACAAAAACCAGCAATTCCTGAATTTCTTTTAGGGGGACGTTTATACCATTCCACGTGTGGTAAAATTGATAAAGCGGCTTTATTCTTCAGGTCAGTACGATTACAGCGATACCTCATTTATATCTTTTTTTTTTTAATGTTTTGGCGCTTTTACACAATAAAAACTATTTTATATAAAAAATAATTGTTATTGCATCGTTTTATTCTGAGAGCTATAACTTTTATTTTTTTGCTGATGATGCTGTATGGCAGCTTTTTTTTTATGCGGGACAAGATTAAGTTTTCAGCAGTACCATGTTTATTTATATCCGTCTTTTTGATTGCGTGTTATTCCACTTTTTGTTCGCAGGTATGATAATAAAGCATTGTTTTTTGCCTCATTTTTTATTTCTTTTTTGCGGTGTTCACTGAAGGGGTTAACTAGTGGGATAGTTTTATAGAGCGGGTCGTTACGGACGCGGCGATACCAAATATGTGTACTTCTACTGTTTTTTTTTATTATTATTATTATTATTTACATAAATGGATTTATTGGGATTTTTTCTTTTTTTTTTTTTTCTCCTTATTTGGGTATTTTTTTTTTTTAATACATTTTTATTTATTTATTTTTTTTACTTCCTAACATTGTCCCAGGGTGGGACATCACTATATTAGGTCAGATCGCTGATCTGACACTTTGCATAGCACTGTGTCAGATCAGCGATCTGACAGGCAGTGCAGGAGGCTTTCCGGCGCCTCCTCTGAGCAGGCGCCGGCTAGCCACCTCGCTTCAGGACCCGGAAGGAGACCCGCGGCCATTTTGGATCCGGGGACTCCTTCCAGGACACCAGAACAACGCGATTACATTGCCTTGTTCCGGTGGGAGAGCGCAGGGAGCCCCCGTCCCTGACGATGCCCCTCTGTCACTGTGGGCATTGCTGCGTGGTGTCAGCTGTCATATACAGCTGATACCTGCACGCGATCGCCGCTGCGCTAAGCGTGAGGCCGCACGATCGTGCCGCCTTACTAGTATTGCGGTTTGCGTGAACTCAGTTCCCGTAGAGCAGTACTAGTACGGCGCATGTCAGGAAGGGGTTAAAGGGAATCTGTCACTAAGATCAACCCTCCTAAGCCATCTACATTGGCATGTAGGTCATAGGAAGTAGAATGAAACAATACCTTGATATCTCTGCTCCAATATTTTATTTCAGAGAAATTTACTTTTATTTATATGAAATATAGTAAAACACATGCTAACTCACAAGGGACAAATGCTAAGCAGCAGGAAACAGGACAGGTAGGTGTCACCACTGTCAAATAAGGGACCAATAATTGTAGATGTGACTGATTCCGCGCTAAAGGGATGTAAAAAATAAAGGAAGATGAAAGAATGAACTACTGTACTAGTGCAGGCACAATCCCCATCAAGCCCCTGTATTGAGCACTGTAGTCAAGAAATGTGGTGAGGCTGTAGAGAATATAGTGATGTACGTGCTGGGTTGTCCTGCAGGATACAAGTGATGGTATACCCCGTGTCGTCAGGGAAGTGGGGCGAGCACGAAACTAAAATAAAAATGCCCCAACGGGCCGAGACTCACCAATGTAGAAAAAAACGCAGAGATGAGCGGGAGGAGGTCCGTCCTAATCAAGGTGGGAGGACAGCGAAGTATACCAAAGGGAAGTCCGTTCTGATGCTGCAGTAAGAAGTTCGGTGTGCAGGCAAGGGAGCGGGCAGGCGAGAGCAATCGACCACAGCACAACGGCACAACAGGGAAGCTGCGCAGAGCCAGGGACAGTACCTTCACACCTTGGGGATATACCCTAATACCCAGGTCTCATTTATTGAAGAATGTATTGAATTCATCCTACAACCAGGGCCGGTTTTAGACAAAGTGGGGCCCTAGGCAAAAAATTTAAAGTGGGGGCCCCAAATGATAACATTGCACTGTGGCCCCCATATTTAGGGGCCTTATATCGGCCAACGGGTCTGCCACTATTAGCTGTACGCAGGGGCGTTGCTAGGGTGCGAAAAGATTGGGGGCCCAAGACAAAGAGTTGCCCCCAACCCCCTCTTAATTTTTTTTTAACTCTTCAGATAAAACAGTGCTAACTCTCTGAGAACAGATAGGTAGATGTCACCTGCAGTCTTATGTAACAAAACAGATAGACATAGCGTTTCAGACTAAGGCCATGTTCACACAGTGCGTTTTTTACTGCGGAACCGCAGCGGTTTTGCCGCTGCGGTTCCGCAGCTGTTTTCCATGCAGGGTACATAACAATGTAACCCTATGGAAAACAGTCACTGCTGTGCACATGATCCGGAATTTCGTTTAAAAAGCCGCGCAGAATAGCTGCGGCAAAAAAGGAGCATGTCACTTCTTTTTCCTGAACCGCAGCGGTTCTGCACCCATAGACCTCCATTGTGAGGTCAAAACCGCAGTAAAACCCGCAGATCAAAAATATATCTGCGGGTTTTACTGCGATTTGATGTGCAGAACCGCTGCAGCAGGAAGTGTGGGGGAGCGGGCGGAAGTGCGTGGGCGGAGTGTGGCTGCCCCCCCGTGCTCCGATCCCGCCCCCTGTGCTCCGATGCCCCCCCCCCGTGCTCCGATGCCCCCCCCAGTGCTCCGATGCCCCCCCCCCCCCCCCCGTGCCCTAATCTCCCCCCCTTATACTTACCCGGCGTCCCGGTGTCCGTCCGGCCGTCTTCTCCCTGGGCGCCGCCATCTTGCAAAATGGCGGGCGCATGTGCAGTGCGCCCGCCGAATCTGCCGGCCGGCAGATTCGCTCCAAAGTGCATTTTGATCACTGAGATAGGTTATATCTCAGTGATCAAAATAAAAAAATAGTAAATGACACCCCCCCCACTTTGTCACACCCATTGGTAGGGACAATAAAAAAAATTAAGAATTTTTTTTTTTTTTTTTCACGAAGGTTAGAATAGGGGTAGGGTTAGGGGTAGGGGTAGGGTTAGGGTTAGGGTTAGAAAACTGCATAAAAAAAAGGATCAAAAAAGGATCAAAAAAGGACCTGCGTTTTCTGCCAAGAGCTGCAGTTTTTTAAAAAAACAGTCCTGAAAAAAAAAAGGATGGAAATCCTGAACGTGTGAACATACCCTTAGACTGTTCACATGCAGCATTTTTTTCAGTAGCCAAAACTTTTTCTATTAGCAGTAAAAATGTTGCGTTCAAAACACCTGTTTTTCAGCTTGTTTTGTGGTGTTCTTCACAGTTTTTTCAGCTTTTTTTTTGGGAGTGAGGATGTTTGTTTTGTCTACAGTATGTTTAAGGCCACGTTCACACGTTGAGTGTTTGGTCAGTATTTCACATCAGCATATGTAAGCCAAAACCAGGAGGGTGAGAACTACAGAAGTAGTGACTTGTTTCTCAGGCTATGTGAACACGTTGCGGATTTTGCTGCGGATCTGCAGCAGTTTTCCATGCGTTTACAGTATCATGTAAACGTCTGGAAAACAAAATCCGCAGTACACATGCTGCGGAAAATACCGCGCGGAAACGCTGCGTTGTATTTTCTGCAGCATGTCAATTCTTTGAGAGGATTCCGCAGTGTTTTACACCTGCTCCATAATAGAAATCCGCAGGTGTAAAAACGCTGTTGAAAACTGCACAAAAAACGCGGTAATTCCACGATAAATCTGCGGTAAATCTGCAGGTAAAGCTGAGGGGATTTAAAAAGTGCAACAGCTCTGAAATCCAGTCAGAAAACAAACAAGCGCATGCAGGAGATTTCGGAAATCTCCTATGTTTTGCTGGCACTTTATAAAGCAGCTTTTCACCATGTTCATATGCAGAAGTTTTGCAGCTTTTTCTTCTGCAAATAAGAAGTTTACAGCATTTTACAGCACAAGCAAAAACTGAGATTTTCAGAAATCTCCTGCACACCCTTATATTTCCCCTGACAGAATTTCACAACTGCAGCCTTTTTTAAATCTGCAGCGTGCCACTTAAAGCAATTTTTTTCACCCATAGAAAGCAATGAAATAGTTTAAAACATGCTGCAAATGTTGCAATGTTTTTTGCTGCGTTTTTTGTGAATAACACTAACTTTATTAAACATGTACTGTAGACAAAATGCATACTGTAAAAAAAAACAAACAGCAAAAGCTCTAAGGGTGTGTGCCCGCAATCAGTAAACGCTGCGGGTCGGCTGCGGTGTACTTGTGCAGCGTCCAACCCGCAGCGGCCAGATGTTACAGTATAGTGGATGGGATTTCAAGAAATTCCATCTCTACTATGCGTGCACTGACACCCGCACCTCACCTGCGGAGACGGACATGCGGCGCGTCTGTCTGGACCCCAGCATGCCAATTCATCTGGCGTAGACACGAGTCTCCACAAGAGAAATCTCACCCGTGCAATGTATAGGATGCAGGGATTCCACACGGTTCAATGAACACACGTGGAATCACCTGTGTTCAAAAGATGGCAGCACTTTGGATGCAGCACATGTCCGCTGCGTCCAAGGTGCTGCCATTTCCGGATCCTCTGCACATACCCTAAAAAATGGGTGTTTTGAAAGCAGTGTTTTTACTGCCAAGAGAGCAGGCTTTAGCTGAAAAAAAAATGCACCCAAAACGCTGATTCCTATGCACACCTGTACTATATGTGTATGGTTTACCCTTATTATTTCACATGGGAATTCATTTATTTCTATATAATAAATACCCTGATTCAGCAGACAATATTTCTGCCTTGTGTCATCCAGACTGTAGTGACAGCAGGCCACACTTTCAGATTACAAGCAGTGATTGTGGTCAGAGCCAAAGGCTGCTGTATGTGACTGTGAAACCTGATCCTACAGCAAACAGCACAGAGCTCTGGGAGCACATGAGTAAATCACAGCACTGAGGGGGTCTCAAGGGGCGTTTGGGAGAGACGCCACTGCTGTACACCCTCTGGGCACTTCATACAGGGGCTGCAGAGGTAGGGGGCCCCCTTTCTAGGTGGGGGCCCCAGGCGTCTGCCTGGTCTGCCTGTGCCAAACGCAGGCCCTGGTTTTGGGGTAAGGGTTGTGATTATCGTTAGGGTTAGTGATTAGGATTATGGATCGGGTTGGGATTAGGGTTAGGGGTGTGTTGGGGTTAGGGTTGGAGCTAGAATTGGGGGGTTTCCACTGTTTAGGTACATCAGGGGGTCTCCAAACACGACAGCCAATTTTGCGCTCAAAATGTCAAATGGTGCTCCCTCCCTTCTGAGCTCTGCCGTGCGCCCAAACAGTGGGTTACCCCCACATATGGGGCGTACTCGGGATAAATTAGACAACAACTTCTGGGGTCCAATTTCTCCTGTTACCCTTGTGAAAATAAAAACTTGGGGGCTACAAAATCATTTTTGTGGAAAACAAAATATTTTTTATTTTTATGACTCTGCATTATAAACTTCTGTGAAGCACTTGGGCATTCAAAGTTCTCACCACACATCTAGATAAGTTCCTTGGGGGGTCTAGTTTCCAAAATGGGGTCACTTGTGGGGGGTTACTACTGTTTAGGTACATCAGGGGCTCTGCAATCGCAACATAACGCCCACAGACCATTCTATCAAAGTCTGCATTCCAATACAGCGCTCCTTCCCTTCCGAGCTCTGCCGTGCGCCCAAACAGTGGTTTACCCCCACATTTGGCGCATCAGCGTACTCGGGATAAATTGGACAACAACTATTGCAGTCCAATTTCTCCTGTTACCCTTGTGAAAATAAAAACTTGGGGGCTACAATATCTTTTTTGTGGAAAAAAAAAATATTTTTTATTTTCACGACTCTGCATTCTAAACTTCTGTGAAGCACTTGGGCATTCAAAGTTCTCACCACACATCTAGATAAGTTCCATGGGGGGTCTAGTTTCCAAAATGGGGTCACTTGTGGGGGATTTCTACTGTTTAGGTACATCAGGGGCTCTCCAAACGCGACATGGCGTCCGATCTCAATTCCAGACAATTATACATTGAAAAAGTAAAACGGCACTCCTCTTCCAAGCTCTGCGGTGCGCCCAAACAGTGGTTTACCCCCACATATTTGGTATCGACGTACTCAGGAGAAATCGCACAACAACTTTTGTGGTCTAATTTCTCCTGTTACCCTTGTGAAAATAAAAATTAGGGGGCAAAAAGATCATTTTTGTAGAAAAAATCCCCAGGTCCCCCGCCTTTCAGCGTTGCCGGAATATACAGGTATCCTTGCCGGCGTTTGGAACAGCCGCACAGAACAACGCTGGAAGGCGGGGGACCTGTGAAGCGTCTGACAAGCGCAGTGCGTATGCCCAGGAATCCCAGCCCCGCACTGTGCATACTGCATAACACAGTGCAGGGCGGGGATTCAGTAACAGGCTGACCGCACAGGAGCAGAACGGAACCCGGCACCAGCACTCGGAAGGCAAATGCTCTATGCGCCTGCGCAAGGCAGAAGAGCAGAGCGCAGGCGCCGGAATTCACACAATAACAGTGCTGAGGGGGCGGCGAAAATCTACACAAGAGATGACTGACGGCAGTTGGGCGCTTCTAAGAGGAGGCTTCAGACCCGCCTCCATGGACAAAGACCGGTATTTCAGCAGAATTATGAATACATTTATTGTGGGAATAAGAGAAACAAAAACTAAAAGAGCCACCTTGTTAGAATGCAGCATTACTTCTGCACAAGGTGGCTCTTTTAGTTTATAACGGCTGGAGGGGGGTGACAGTGGCCCTTTAAGTACCAAACTGGCTCTGTCACAAAGGGGTTAAAAGGGTTGTCCACTACTAGGACAACCCTTTCTTGACCTAAATGTTTGGCCCCAATAAAATTAAAAAGCTTATATTGGCCACTGGCTTATTTATAGAGAACCTTTAAGGAAATTCATGCTGCTTGTATCACGGGCGGCATGTATCAGACACTGGCTGTGTTATTGTAGCCTGACAAGTTATTCTCTGAAATGCTCTGATTTTTTCAGAGAAAACCTGTTTTGAAAAGCTGAATGGAAACTAGGTTTCTCAGTTGACTAGTCTGAGACAGGTCCCTGACGCCTTCTCCCTGCATCACTGACTGGTTTCTCCCTGTACACCATGCTGCAGTTCAGAGAAAAACATGTATGACTGCAAAAATGCAGTGTCTGATTCATGTTGCCCGTGAATATGAACAGTATCATAGACTAGAATGGGAATTGAAGTAAGAAGAAAAAATTGTGGCACTCACCATGTAGAGATAAATTTCAAAGTTCTTTTATTTCACTTGTGTGATGAAAACTTTGATTAGGACCTCTGAATCCTCAACACTGGACCTCACCAGTAAACAACATATGGTGAGGATGCCTCAATACACCAGAGTTCACCTCGGCCGTCACCTGACCCTCAGGTTTATGGCAAACGCAGCCTGATGGAAGTGACAATAATGTTGGCTCTGGAGGCGCCACAAATCTCCAGAGTGCTGACCTGGGGAATGGGTTGTGTACATGCATAACTGGGGGTAGCTCCAACTGAAAAGTCCCCGGGCTGAGAATGGCTGACACCCGATACAGCCCGATCACCCTGGAACTCCAGGTCCCAGTTGCACACTTCTACCTGATGTTTTTGGTGGACACCCATATATACTCATTCACACATCGGTCTGGACCTGAACGTTTATTGCCACGCATACGTTTGCCACAAGACGGTGAACTCTTTGATTAATTGACAACAGAGGCGTCCCCCTGTGTCAACACTCTCACACCCCCACTATGCTCAAGGAACCACCCCCCTCCCCTGACCCCTCCTCCTAAGAGGACTCCGATACTCAGGGTTAGCATATAGTGAGGGTTCAGTCCTGCCCCTACTCCCTGGCAGCACTTCATCTGCCCCACCGGAGAAGAAGGGGATGGTTGAAGAAAGACGGCAGAGACAGTAGCCCCAGAGCAGCAGCCCTCACATGACTGATCCCAGCTGACTACTTCCCTGGACCGCCAATCTATGACCGGGTTGTGTCTTTTCAACCAAGGGAGGCCTAAAATGATGAGTGTTGGCATTCCCCCCCAAGACGTCACATGACAGGAACTCTTCATGATGAGTCCCTATGCGCAGGTGTATATCATCTACGACTTGAGTCACCCTCCCCTGGCTGAGTGGGACAGAGTCGATAGCCTAGATGCTTAATAATAATAATCTTTATATAGCACTAACATATTCAGCAGTGCCCGGAGGAAACCCACGCAAACACGGAGAGAACATACAAACTCTTTGCAGATGTTGTCCTTGGTGGGGTTTGAACCCAGGACTCCAGCGCTGCAAGGCTGCATTGCTAACCACTGTGCCACCGTGCCGCCCGCCCTAGATGCTTAGGGGTTTTACTAGTGTTCTACATTTCAGGCCATAGGTCTGGACAAAGTGAGCATCCACCAGACTGACACCTGCTCCACTGTCCACAAGCACCGGAATTGTCTCAGTCACTCCTCCAACCACCACTTCAGCAGGACAGAGGTTAATAGGACATGTGGAAATCCCTGCTTTCAGCTGTGCTTGGTTAGCCACTCCTCTCTCCTATAAAAGCTAGGCCTTCTGGTCAGATCCTTGTCTGAGATGGTACTTGCTTGATAGACCTGGAGTAGTGAGGAGCTGGTGTTTGGAGAGCTGGAGGAATTTATTGTGCAACAGTTGTTTGGTTTTGTAGGCTTGGAAATTCCTCATCCTTACCTGCCTTATTTACTTCCCCCATCCTTCACACCATGGTGAATACCTGTTATTTGTGAGAGCATAGTTTATGTGGGTGGAGTTTACTTTTACCCTTGTCTTGGTTCCCCTGTTTGTTGGGTTGGTGTACTGCGTACACGATAGCGCCTCTCTTCCCCGGGTGGGGAAGGGGACAGACGCAGGGCTGCAGTTAGGAGACAGGGCAAGGGCGGAGGCCCCGGCATTCTCGCCATCTAAGGTATCCCTGGGAACAGGGCGTGTCAGGGCGCCCCCTAGAGCTAGGGCCAGGAAAGGAGCCCCTGGTCCCAGTTTACTCACCAGTCCAATCGTGACAACATCCTATCACTTTTGGTAACAGGGCAGATGATACAGGCAAAAGGGCTGATGTTTTCTTCAATGGTACCCAAGAGTGGACAAAGCAAATGAGCCCTATAATTAACTTACATTGACAGGCAACTCGCAAAAACTGACTGTTTTGGCTAGACTAGATATAGCTTTAAAAGTGGTTGTCTGTGGGTTCCACACACAATAGCAATATAAGAAAAAAATGCATTACCTCTAAGGTTAAGTTCACATTAGTGTATGTGTGCACATGCTTACGCTACATTTTTGTATCCGCATCATCTTACGCATGACGCAAAAAACGCTGTGTGTGCATGCGTTTGTATGCGTTTTGGCATGCGTTTGCGTTCTTTATGTGCATGCGTTCGATATTTCCCGGGGAAAATGGTTATGTGGACAATAGTGTCTTGTGTATAGAGGCAGGCTCGGACTGGCCCGCAGTAGAACAGAAGGATCCTCTAGTGGGTCCCCATGCAGGAGAAGGCCACCATCCTCTTATATGAGCAGTACCTGAAAAATACACTTGATTTCCTATATACAGACAAAGGCAGCATTTTATTAATTTAACAACTCGGTTTATTCTATAGAAATTTGTGAATAAGGGTAAAGTATTATTTGATGTAGCTGAAAAGTGGGGCCCAGGAGTTGATGTTACTAGTGGGCCCTTGGCACCCCAGTCCAACACTGTATGGAGGTCACATGTTCTTTCTGATATCAATATGGGGAAGATTATTTATTTCCAATAAAGATTGGAAGTTTAATCCCTCACTGTCCTGTGACTATTATACAGTAGCAATTATACACTTAGAGAGATTCTTTGGTGAAAACGAGTAATTACCTAGCCTAAGGCCACGAACAAACATTCATTATTTGGTCAATATTTTACCTCAGTATTCGTAAGCTAAAGCCAGCAGTGGGTGATAAATGCAGAAGTGATGACCTGTTTCTATTATACGTTTCCTCTGATTGTTCCTCTCCAGATCTTGGCTTACAAATAAGTGATGTAAAATACTGAATGTGTCCTAAGGATAAGTGATAAGTTATTGATTGGTGGGGGTTGACTGCTGGGACCCGCACCCATCACCAGAATGAGTAACTTTTATTCCAATTAGAATGGAGCAGTATTTGCAACTCGACTATTGATCCATTCATTCCCTCAGTGGCTGTACTTGGCTTTTTCGGAAAGCCCCCAAAAAAGAGGATGAATGGATCTGTGGTCAGACAACCCACTTGCCACTGCATTTTAAAATGGAGGTAAAAGTGCCCTGTCAGGGATAAAAGTTGCAAGGTTCTTCTGATCAGCGCAGTTTCCAGTGGTCGGATTCCACGATCTATAGGTTATCACCTACCTAACCTACAGATGAGTGATAACTTGTTTTCACCAAAGAGCACCTTTAATCTAAGCTACCATAACTGTAACTCAGCTCAGCTAAGGCCAGTTTCACGTTAGTGCTTTGATCCAGTGCTGGTATCTATGGCGGAAGCCAGCTCTGGATCATTTGTTTAGCCCTAGTGTGAACAGAGTAATCACCAGCCATTCACTAACATAGTGATGGCTCACGATTCTGTCAGGAGCTCATGATTTTGACAGCCCGAAAAACAGTGCATGCAGCTTTTGGTTTTTTTTTCTGGCTGTCAAAATGATGACTGCTCTCCATAGCGGAGCCGAACAGCGACACCTCCACTCATTCTTGTCACCATTGAGAATCAATGATAAGAATGAAAGTGTCAGTTTGTTAGACTCTGTTCTTTTGATCTTTTTTTTACATCCTTGTACGGATGTAAAAAAAAAACAAAAAAACTGGTGTGATATCAGCCTTACCTGTATGCTTTATATTGTTTCATCTGCCCTATATACTGCCAATATGATGTACTGTTGCCATTTCCAAGTTATACTCATTTTGCATTTTTTATGTAGGTAATATTCGTTGATTACCTTGAAAGCACAGACCCAGAAATATGTACCATCATAAATCTGGGTCTAAAAAGTGAAAAGAGAAAAGGGAATGTGATGAAGAAGAGGAAAAGCTTAAAAAGAAAAGCATTCTATTTCAGTACTTTAAAAAGCCACCAAGCACCAAGGAAGGTGATTTTGACCTTTGTGAACCCCCTAAAATGCAAGCTTCTTCATACAGTGAGGTGGCTGCCTCTTCAAGCATTTCTTCAGTAATGGAAGAAGAGGCTGCAACTATGACAACTGGTGCGGTAACAGAAGAATCTGCGGAAACCCAATCAAGTACCATGTCATCAAAGAGTCCTCACAAAATGTTCCCTCTCACTGTTTCTGTAGAGATGGAAGAAGAGCCATTGCCATTTTATTTTAGAATATGTGTATGAAGAACCATCTACCATCCAGAGTTCAGTGTCTCTTTCTCCAGAGGAGTGCACTCATATAACATTACAAGAATAAGAAATCAATTGGAAAGACCCAGCAATATGGTCAGATGTCCTCATGGATAAGGAACGGGCGAAGATTGTTCTTTCAGGGCTTACTAATTAAGAAGAATTGAAGCAGATGGTACAATCTCTGCCTTAAGGATGTGGATGACCGGTACTTTAGTAACTTTCTCCTATATGGGAGTGAAAAATGTATAATTGATTGGCTAACATTGAGCTCAAGTAGGAAGGTAATGCATTGTGTAACGTGCATGGCATTTTCTGCTAAACCGAGAATCAAAACTGGGAGCATCCTTTGCTGGACAAAAAGTTTTTATCCGTTAGTTTCCAAATGGTATCGTCTGTACCTCAAGTTACCAGAACATGAACACAGTGCAGAGCACAGGAAGCACTACTGGAGTGCACTCCAAAAGGCCATAGGTGGTCTTGGCATTGCTCAAAAGCTACTAAACATTTTGAAGGCTCTTGATAAAGTTATTTCTTCCAGAAAACTTACAAAAAATGCACATTCAGAACCGAAGGTTTCTCTGACTAGTTTTCATCTTTCAAAGCAGTGGTTTTGGTGACATTTTGGGTAAAAGTTCTTACCAGTTTTGAGGAGAGAAACCAAGTACTACAATCTAGTAGTCTCCTTGGAAGTTGGAGCTGCCAACATTAAAGCTCTCCCTGAAGAGATGAAATTACTCCAGGAAAAGTGTCCCACTCTGCCTTTTGAAGAAAGTTTGGTAGCAGATTGCATGGATATTCCAAAGGACCTATCGAATGCTCAATAATGGAGTCAATGAAAATTAAAGCATCGTGAAACTGCATATCTTGACAAGCACTTCAAAGCGAATGTCTTTCTTGTTGTAATGGAAACTATAATTTCTGATCTTCACCACCGTTTCGGATCGATGGAAGATGTCTGCAAGTTGCTCCAATTCTTACGCAGAGGAGAATTAGTGAAGAAAATCTGGTCGCATCCACTGAAGAATTGATCTCTGCATATCCTGAAGAGCATTAATATGACTCTGAACTGCAACATCTTCAGACAGTTTATGAAACAACATTAACAGAAAACATGGGTCCACTGAATTTGCTAAGCGCTATCTACAAATTCAAGCTTCAAAGAATATGTGGAGTGGTGTGTATTGCATTCAGAATTTTTATCACCCTACCACTTTCTCTAGCAGAAAGAGAGAGCGCATTTAGCAAACTCATGGGTCAAGAACTATCTGCATTCTACAAGGACGGAACAACAGTTCAACAGCCTAGCTTTCTATCAATTTAAATATGAGCTCACCGGACGCCTGAATTTTAAAGACCTGATTAAGGATTTTGCTAACCAGAAGCTAAGATGACCGCCTGTTCCACACATGTAAATTTGCACTTCACATCTTCTACAATGTAGCCAATTTTATATTAGGGT
The DNA here is from genome assembly GCF_032444005.1 of Ranitomeya imitator. Classification (NCBI taxonomy): domain Eukaryota; kingdom Metazoa; phylum Chordata; class Amphibia; order Anura; family Dendrobatidae; genus Ranitomeya; species Ranitomeya imitator. The sequence continues at coordinate 246,369,484 of NC_091282.1, forward strand.
ATTATTGTCACGTATATGTCCCCCTGTATTATGGAGACTGTTCTTAGGTCAGGGTGCACTATCGTCTGTTGTTCTTAGTTTTATGGGAATACACCTTTAATATTAGGGCTCAGTTCTGAAGACTGTGTGCACTATTATTTTTTTTTAAACTGTTTTTATTCATTTTAACACAAAGTAAACAATACAAAGTCACAAAATGCTTATCTTAAGCTAGATACCAAGCAGTACATTAACTTGCTATAGATCAGTCTGTAGTCAAACTCTCCATTAACATTTTTTGTCTCCCCCTATCCCCCTCCCCTCCCTGAGTGCACCATTGCCCAAGATAATTCTCATTAAATTGGCGTGTGTCCACCAATACAATGTAATAAATACAAATTAATATTTTCAAATTGCAGTTTAAGTCTGTTCTTAGTCTCTACATCAAGAGTGGGAATAAAAGATGACCATGTAGTAAAAAATTTCTCAGTCAGCTTTTCTTTGTCGGTCAGAGTCTCCAACCAGTCCGTCTTAAACAAAAATTGAACCTTTGTCAAGAGATCTCGGTAGTGCATTTGAATTCATCCACTGATGCAGTATTCTATTCCTGACCGCACAGGAACATATCACCAGAAAGGCTCTCAAATGTGTAGGTAATCATCTCTGGGGCTCCTCCAAGATGTTGAAAATTGCCCATTGTTGGGTGAGGGGGAATTCAACCCCACAAGTATATTGCAATTCAAAGTGAATATCATGCCATGACCTTTGAATTTTAGTACAGCTCCACATATGGTGGAATATGTCTGTATTATGCAGACCACATTTTGCACATTGATATAAATTCATGGGTGACATTTTGAATTGTATATAAGGGGTAATATAAGCCTTATGCATAAGCAAAAAGTCAAATCTGTATAGCTGCTATATGGAATAACTTTTCTTTGTGTCATAGTAGCATCTAAGATGTCCTGCACTTCTAATCCCCCAATGTCTTTTGCCCATCTCGCCGGGCCCGTGTCCTTTACATCCCATTACCACTCCCTGAGCAAAACAGAATGTATGTTACTTGTTGATATCAGCTGAGATCTACCTGTTCTAAGGATGTCTGGTTTAGCTCCCCAACCTAGCTTTTGTCTACTATTAACATACTTAAGGGCCAGGCTGTGTGCTTGAAGGAATAGGAATGGTTTACATTTGAAGAAGGGATAACGATATACCACCTCCTCAAAAGTGAGCAGAGAAAACCAATCGTTCAATAAATCTGTCACCAAGACATATTTCTGCTGAACAAGGATCGTATAGTCATGGGGCGGATTGCCCCTTAAAAATTGAGGGTTATCTAAAAAGGGATGAAAGGGTGATAGTCCACTCTTCAGTTTACACATTCTCCTCCTCCAAGATAAGATAGTCTGCCATAGTATCGGATGATTTTTAATATCCTTAGGAAGATCCTCATTACTCAAATGTATCATGGCCATTAATGAAATATGAGGATATAGCTGCCTCTCCAGATGGACATTGGCAAAGTGAGAGGACCCCCGAAGCCAGTCAATTACATGCCTAAGGTTAGCTGCAATATTGTATCTACTAATGTCAGGGAAATTAACACCACCCCCCCCTCCTTCCTTGGAAGCTGCAATTTACATAGCCCAATATGTGATCTGCCCCCATTTCCCCAAATAAACTGCCGAAATGATTTATTTGATAGATTAATGTCAGACTGGGGTAATAGTGGGAGCGTTTGAAATAAATATAACAACTTTGGGAACACTATGGTTTTGAGTAAATGACACCTCCCCGAGAAGGATAAAGTAAAGTGTTTTAAGAGTTAAGGAGGTTAGTTATTTTAAGAATAAGGGGTTTATAATTGAGTCTATATAGGGTATGAGGACCCGCTGGGAGCTACAGTGGGGCAAAAAAGTATTTAGTCAGTCAGCAATAGTGCAAGTTCCACCACTTAAAAAGATGAGAGGCGTCTGTAATTTACATCATAGGTAGACCTCAACTATGGGAGACAAACTGAGAAAAAAAAATCCAGAAAATCACATTGTCTGTTTTTTTAACATTTTTTTTGCATATTATGGTGGAAAATAATTATTTGGTCAGAAACAAACAATCAAGATTTCTGGCTCTCACAGACCTGTAACTTCTTCTTTAAGAGTCTCCTCTGTCCTCCACTCATTACCTGTAGTAATGGCACCTGTTTAAACTTGTTATCAGTATAAAAAGACATCTGTGCACACCCTCAAACAGTCTGACTCCAAACTCCACTATGGTGAAGACCAAAGAGCTGTCAAAGGACACCAGAAACAAAATTGTAGCCCTGCACCAGGCTGGGAAGACTGAAGCTGCAATAGCCAACCAGCTTGGAGGGAAGAAATCAACAGTGGGAGCAATAATTAGAAAATGGAAGACATACAAGACCACTGATAATCTCCCTCGATCTGGAGCTCCACGCAAAATCCCACCCCGTGGGGTCAGAATGATCACAAGAACGGTGAGCAAAAATCCCAGAACCACGCGGGGGGACCTAGTGAATGAACTGCAGAGAGCTGGGACCAATGTAAAAAGGCCTACCATAAGTAACACACTACGCCACCATGGACTCAGATCCTGCAGTGCCAGACGTGTCCCACTGCTTAAGCCAGTACATGCCTGGGCCCGTCTGAAGTTTGCTAGAGAGCATTTGGATGATCCAGAGGAGTTTTGGGAGAATGTCCTATGGTCTGATGAAACCAAACTGGAACTGTTTGGTAGAAACACAACTTGTCGTGTTTGGAGGAAAAAGAATACTAAGTTGCATCCATCAAACACCATACCTACTGTAAAGCATGGTGGTGGAAACATCATGCTTTGGGGCTTTTTCTCTGCAATGGGGCCAGGACGACTGATCCGGGTACATGAAAGAATGAATGGGGCCATGTATCGTGAGATTTTGAGTGCAAACCTCCTTCCATCAGCAAGGGCATTGAAGATGAAACGTGGTTGGGTCTTTCAACATGACAATGATCCAAAGCACACCACCAGGGTAACGAAGGAGTGGCTTCGTAAGAAGCATTTCAAGGTCCTGGAGTGGCCTAGCCAGTCTCCAGATCTCAACCCTATAGAAAACCTTTGGAGGGAGTTGAAAGTCCGTGTTGCCAAGCGAAAAGCCAAAAACATCACTGCTCTAGAGGAGATCTGCATGGAGGAATGGGCCAACATAACAACAACAGTGTGTGGCAACCTTGTGAAGACTTACAGAAAACGTTTGACCTCTGTCATTGCCAACAAAGGATATATTACAAAGTATTGAGATGAAATTTTGTTTCTGACCAAATACTTATTTTCCACCATAATATGCAAATAAAATGTTAAAAAAACAGATAATGTGATTTTCTGAATTTTTTTTTCTCAGTTTGTCTCCCATAGTTGAGGTCTACCTATGATGTAAATTACAGACGCCTCTCATCTTTTTAAGTGGTGGAACTTGCACTATTGCTGACTGACTAAATACTTTTTTGCCCCACTGTATATAGCCAGATATCCGATAGATTCCGTCCTCTATTGGAAAGGAATGGAGCCACCAGACACCCTACCTGATCTAAACAATGCCAGAGTTTCCGACTTGTTCTAGTTAATATTAAACCCTGTATAATCTCCAAAAATGTTTATTGTCGATACTATGGCTGGGACTGCCTGAGCTGGATTGGCAATAAATAATAGAATATCCTCAGCAAAAGCTAGTAGTTTAGTCTACACGTTCCCCGAGCGTATCCCTTGAAATTCTGATAAATTCTAAAGAGTTCTCAACAGGGGATCTAGCGCCAAATTAAATAGTAGTGGAGATAGCAGGCATCTCTGTCTGGAACCTCGCTGAATTTCAAAAGCCGATGACGGTATTATTTATAAAAAAAAAGCCTGGATGTGGGGTCTCTATATATGAACCTGACTGCAGTACAAAACCATGACCCAAATCCCCGAGTTTCCAGTAAATTATGTAAATAACTCCACGAAATCCTGTCAAATGCCTTGTCTGCGTCAAGGCCAACCACCATGTTCTTTTTGCAATTATTAAGTCTACTATAAGATATTGTGCCTATCGGTGTTCTGATATTATACGTTATTGACTTCCTGTGCACAAACCCTGTCTTGTGCGATGAGATTAATTCAGAAACGACTTGCTGAACTCTGGTTGCCAGTAGTATTTTTGTGAGGAGTTCAAAGTCGGAATTAAGCAATGAGATTTCTCGGTAACCCTCTACTTGCATTGTATACTTACCAGGCTTTAGGAGCACAATAATACACGCTTCGTTGAATCTGTCTGGAATGCCACCCATCTCCATTATTCCATTAAACACCTCATACAAGTATGGACCCAGAATTTTATAATATTCGACACTAAAAACATCTGGACCTGTTGCTTTAGAAATCTTAAGTGTAGTAATGGCCTGTAACACTTCCAAGGTAGTGATGGGCATATTAAGCAGAATTCTAGGATCCTCAGTATGCAAATTGCCTCTTCGGAGAAAAAGAGGACTTGAAACTCTATAGCGCCACCTGTTGGAAGTAGCGATGATCCTCAGTAATAATTGGAGCCACCGTACTCTGAAGGAAACACGAGTCTCCAATAGTCTCTTCTCCCCCAGCTCCATTCAGAGAGCTAAATAAAATGTCTAAACTTATCTATTATCTCTTGATTATCTGTTATGATTTTACCATCCTGTTTATGTATTTTATTTATTCTAGTCGCATTTCTACATGGTTTAGTGAAGGAGGCAAGTAACTTCCCCATTTAAAATATCTATGTTTCTGATAATCTAGGCCATACAGCGCTCTTTCATGCTCTATACTCTCAGCAGCCTCCTTAGCTTTCAAATTTTTTTGTCTATTTAGGGAAGAGTTATATACTTTGAAGTTCTTATAAGCCTGGGTTAACTTTCTCTGCGTCACTAATGTAGCCTCTAGCAATTTTTTCTGTTTATTCCCCACATAAGATATAATTTGTCCCCTTAATACTGCAATGTTCTTTGTTATCCTCTTTGTATGCATCCCAAGATGTCTGCACAAAAGCCCTAAAATCATCAGATGAGTATAAATAAGAGGGGAACCTCTCACCTCCTCTCCTTAAGTGCTGGATTTGTTAATCTAGACCTGAAGACCATCGGGGCATGATCAGACACATGAACATACAAAATATCTGTTGAAAGTACAATCGGCAATACTGACAGACCTAATAACCGATAGTCCAATCTTGCATGAGATTCGTGGACATGGGAATAGTCCCTTTCAGTGGAGTGCTGCTATCTCTATACATCTGTCAGCCCCAGATGATCTATCAAATCCTGTATAAGACCTCCATGTATTGCTGCACCAGATCTATTCGAACCTGACCTGTCGAGGGACGAGTCATGAGCCTCATTAAAGTCCCCCCATCTATCAGGTTAGATGTATCCCATCCTGTTATTTTGGAAAGCAGCTGGGATTGAAACTGGGTGTCTGGGATATTGGGTGCATTTACATTTACTAAGCAAAAAAGGAACCCCTTCTATTCTGATAATGACTATCAAGGACCTACCCATTGGGTCTTCCCATGTCTCTAAAATGTCATAATTGGTTCACTTATTGATGAGAATTGCCACTACTCTCTGTTGTTGTTTTTTTTTTTTTTTTAGAGTATGACGCCTCTGCACACAGACCATATTTTTTACTAAATAATGATGGGTGTTTACCTCTTACCCAAAATGTCTCCTGAAAAAAAAAAAATCACATGAAAGTTTGTATGCTGTAAATAGTGTAACACCTTTTTCCTCTTAACTGGGGAATTAAGCTAAATTACGTTCCAGGAACACCAGTATAGTGAATGCATCGTGGACACAGTAACATTTTCGGAGTCTACCATTTAACCTACACCTGAACGCAGCACTATCAACCAAAGTAGTATAAGGTATGTGTATACCCCACACTCATCCCAGCGAGTGAGCGTAAAGGTCAAATTATCTAGAGAATAAAATGAATGCACGCAGGCACGCTCCCCCCAACTTTAACAACTCTATCTCACCAATAGCCATGCTCAAAATACAATTGAACGTTAGCCTGTTCATAAAGGAAGGTTCCATGTCTCAAAAAGGGTAGGAAGAAAGTCAAAACACTGCACTCCTCTAGTTCAGGTTTGCTAAACGTGAGTATATTTATTGAAGATGTGAAGGTCGAGACGAAAAAACAGTAAGGCAACAAATTTAACGTTTCGGCCACACAGTGGCCTTGATCACAAATGGTGCTGTAACAAAAATAGAAAAAATAGTGTATGAACATCACATATATATACAGAGTTCACAGGCTAAAAAAAAAATATATACAAGGCTATTTACAAAATAATGGAGAATGGAAATCCTGTAAAATAATGCTAGATACAAGGACAAGAAAAATAAAGGATGGGGTTCTAGAGAATAGTGTATCTAAGAAGGAGAAAGATACTGCAGGAGGTAAAGACGGATTGACATACCCTTAGTAAATGTTTGTCGAGCGTCATGTGCAAAGTGGCGAATTATAGTATATTCAAAGGAAGAGGAAATCCAGTTCATCCCTGTTATGGAAACATAGGACAATATGTGGCGGTACAGCTATCTACGTAGGACCAGAGTATAGTTGACTTAGGTGTGTACAAAGACCAATGTGGTCTTTGGAATGATTTATATATAATGGTCCATAGCGTATACATATAAAAAGGTATTTACCCCAGGTTATGGATGTAGTGTCTTTGCTTTCAGTAACTATTGTCAAAGGACAGTCTATCTGTGATTTGGAGACATCTGTCAAAAGGTAGACTGGCTGTAATACAAATAGATGTATGTAGAATTGACACCATAAGGTCTGGCAACAGATTCAGGTAAGGCATGAGAATTACTACCTTAGTAATTCCTATATTTCATATGGTCCTGTAAATCCGGACGTCCCAAAGAGGGAAGGTAATGAAGGCAGGGATACCCACGCCGAGTCTGTCACCTTTAGTGCAGGGTAAATGTACCTGGTGGGGGACTATAAACCAGTACATATTATGTACAGAAAAAAAGTCATGGTAACTTATCTGCTGGTATGTCCGTGGTCTCACATAGATGGGTGGCGCAGTGGGGGCGCGATCAAGGATCATAGAACCCGCATTGGTGGTCCAGTGGGGAACGCCGACACAGCCTGTGTCCTGGCGAGAAGAGCGGTGGTCCCTGTCTAAGACGCGCGGCTCTATATGCGGCTCAGAGCGGTCATGAGACCGGAAGTACGGACGGACGCCGGTGCATGCGCAGAGCCCCGAGTGTAGTGTGTATGGCTGGCGCTTGCGCACAAGGAAGAAAACCGGCGCATGCGCAGTATTGATAGGGGCCGAATGGAGCCGGCCAAGTATAAAGCGCATCAGAGCTTGCGCTTGCGTGGGGGATACGCAATAAGCTCCAGTGTATGGTAAAAGCAGATGCCGTGTGTCCTAATATGGAGCCCCAATGGAACTACGGGCAAAAGCATAGTGTACATTTGTATGGAAGATAGGTAATGTGGTAAATTAGAGTTACTGGGCAGTAGACCGGTCGAGAGAGAAAGAAAGAGGGAGGGGGAGCTATACCGCAATGACCCTATTATGAGATGCACAAGGGGAAACCTAATAATCAATATAACCAAAGCAAAAAGGGTAGAACATGAAGGGTGACGTCATCCTAATAGGCAAAAGAGAAAGAGGATATGCACCATCAGGTCTTATCGAAGGTCTGCGGCGTTGATTGGGTATCTGCACGAAGGTGTTGTAGCACCTTTTCCGGATCATTAAAGACCCATTTTTCCCATTCATGAAGAAGCATAGAGTCATTTTATATTGCAGCCCGAAACGGATATTTTTCCCTGCTGAGATCGCACATGCGGGATTAAAGACCTTTCGTTTAGTTACAACAGCGGCCGAGCAGTCTTGGAAAGAGAAACCGCTTATGGTGATCATATGATAATGGTTGCTTCTTTCTGTATACTGATAATAGGCCAACTTTATGTTGAAAATCTAGGAGCCAGAATATTACTGGGCGTGGTCTAGAGTCTTCATCATTCCTAGGAGGACCTAAACTGTGGACTCTTCCAATTTTTAAGGCATCTGATGTTGGTGTTAAATTCGGTGCTTTTGGGAGCCATTCTGAGACCACCCCCATTAAATCAGCTGATTTGATCGATTCAAGGAGTCTTACCAGTTTCAAATTGTTACGGCAAGACCTATTCTTTAAGTAGTCGACTTTGTCTAAGAGACAAGTAACATTTTTTGTCTCTGATTTAACTTCTCTGAGAGATCTGCAACCATGTCTTCCAAATCCGACACTATTTGTTCTGCAGCCGTCAGATGTCCTTGTGTGTTAACTTGAGAGGCAATAGCATCCAGCGTTGCCTGAAACACTACCAATCAGGAGTCTATTTTTGGCATTGGTATGTCTGTAATTGCCTGAGCAATAGTTTGTGTATCCTCATGCTCAGTATCAGTAGTTATCTTAGGTGGAGAGGTTGTATTTTATTGTCGAGTCGAGGGTCGATTGGCTTTGCTAGATTTGGCCGCGTACTTTTCCATGACTCTGGACAGGTCAATTCTGTGACTGACCCCCCGCCCCCCACACACACACACTTTAACCCCAACCTCCTCTCATATGAGGTTCGTCCCCACCTCTTGCCCCCAGAAGGCAAAGGACAAGCGACAACCATTTATTTGGATATAACGGCCACAGCAGCCAATTTATTGATATTATTTGATAATTAAAAGACACTTGGTGAGGTCCTCGAAGCTACAAAGGTCTGGTGATTTATCCCAGGGCATTGCCCCTTCCCTTTCAGCCTTACTTCTAGTAGTGGATTTTTAGACTCAGAAGCACCGTGAAACCAAAGGAAGAGGTTGCCCTTCTGACAATGTGATCCCGGCGTTCCATCTCCGGGTATCACCCAAACTCGTGTTTTGTAACCCCGACGTTCCATCGCCGGGTGTCACCCGAATTTCAAGTTAATGTGAATCTGACTTTCCATTGCCAGGTATCACCCAAATCTCACCAGACCACCACCACATCACCATCCAATGAAGGGGATGTTAGGAGTCGAGTTTCCTCTGCTGCACAGGGGGAATCTCGATTCTTCTCCAGCCACAGTGGAGTCTGCTCAGCAGGGACGTCAATCCCAGCGTCTCGCTCAGTCTGATTCTGTGCGAAGAGTTACTGCTGCTTTTCCTGCTTCTGCTATTGAAGCCAGTGCTGGGCAGCGGCGAGTGGACGTTTCTAGATCTAAGTCCTGCTTTTCTCTGTCTGAGCATGCCCAGGGCAGGATCTCCCGTTGGAGATCGAGGGTCACATGCTCAGGTACTGCAGCACATCCCATTGGTCCTTTTGGCAGGTCCTGAAAGGGCAAAACTTCTGTAGATGTTTCCTGTGCTGCAGCTATATAAACTGCGCATGACCGCACGGCCATGCGCTAGTATTGTCTTGTAAATATGTGTGTGTGTTGTGAGTGAAAGTCGCTCTTTAAATAACCCTCCCTATTGGATGACTGTTCGCGGAAGGTGTATGTTTGCTATCTAGCGCCCGACTTATCCAACTGCACGTAACACACATTACAGCTACCAGTTGCTGTGCCCGCCAGTACGGCGCCGTGCGCTTGCTCTGCGCTTTCCTGACCCAAGCCTGGGTGGTTAGTGGCGTCCGTCAGTGCAGCACCGCACGCACTCTTGTGCCTTTATATTATTATTATAGTTACCTAACACACCCAGTTGCGGTGTAGTGTCAGCAAGTGGTCTAATCGGACTTCAATCCTGAGTCTTGGGGTTGTGTTCGCTGACTGCTTGCTTGCGCTCTTTGTGCGGTACCGCGGTCCTGTGATGCAACAGGGTCGCTTCCTTCACGCTGGGTGAAGTTAACCCATGTGTGTATTCTTATAGTACCGCCATATAGTCCGTTCTTACTAGCAGCAGGGTTTTCTCCTGCACGGTGGACCTCGGACTGCGAACGCACCTAGTTTCATATCTCCTTTTACTTGGTGCATTCCGCCAGTCCCTAACAGAATACTAGCGCCAAGGTCTGGCTAGTAAATGGCGGACGATCAGCGTATACAGCGGTACATCCAGCAGTTGGAGGGTAGGTTGGCGGCTCTAGAGCGTGCAACCTCAGCTGTGGACGTTACTGCTGTCACTGTTCAGGCTGCAAGTGCAGCTGCAGCCAGTTTGTCCACTGCCACCCCTGCTCCGACCTTATCCCGTCTCCCGCTTCCAGACAAGTTTGCTGGTGACAGTAAGCTAGGTCGGGGATTCGTGAGCCAGTGCTCCATACATCTCGAGCTGCTGGCTGCACGTTTTCCTACAGAACGGGCGAAAGTGGGATTCATTTTATCTCTTTTGTCGGGCAGGGCGTTGGAGTGGGCAACGCCGCTTTGGGAACGTGGTGATCGTGTGGTACAGAGTGCTCCTATCTTCCTGGACGCTCTGAGGCATGTCTTCTTGGGACCCCGTGTCACCCACGATACCGTGTTCCAATTGTTGGCAATTACTCAGGCTTCGTCCATGGTCAGCCAGTTCGCCATCCTATTCCGGACTCTAGCTTCTGAGCTGGAATGGCCGGATAAAGTCCTTATTCCGGTGTTCTGGAAAGGACTGGCAGATCATGTAAAGGACGCCTTGGCCACCAGGGAGATTCCCGCCACACTGGAGGAGCTTATTACTATTGCTACCCGCATCGATCTCCGTTTTAACGAACGGAGGTTGGAGCGGACCCCAGTGTAGGCAGAGGTTTCGGCTGGCTCCCACCTTTGCCAAACCTCTAGAATCTCCTGTTATGGCGTCCGAATCCCATGAGGCCATGGAGGTTTCTCGAGCAGGACCTAGGTCTCAGGCCGCTCGAGTACCTGTGGTGTGTAAAAATTGCCAGCAACCGGGACATTACGCTAATAAATGTCCACGGCGGTCGGGAAAACGGTCGCGTCTAGTGACCATTGGAGGAGGTTCACTGGACACAGCGGCATTTTCCTCCAAATTGTCCTTTAAAGGGACAATCCTGTTAGGCACATCCACTCTTACAGTAGAGCTTTGTGTGGATTCAGGAGCAGAGGGAAATTTCATGTCTTCTGCTTTTGCTCTGCGCCACGCAATACCTCTGGTTATGCTTGCCAAACCAGTAACTGTTAGAGTGTGAATGGGTCGACACTTCCGTTACAGATCACACATCAGACTGTCCCTTTCACGTTAGCCATGTCCCCATCCCACCAGGAGATTATTTTCCTTCTTGTCCTTCCCGAGGGAATGGATGAGATTCTGCTGGGAATACCCTGGCTCCGTTTCCACTCCCCACATATTGAGTGGACCTCTGGGAGGATATTGGGTTGGAGTGAATCCTGTAAGGGCAGATGTGTGAAAGAGTGCATTCAGGTTTCCACCACTGAGATACCCGCAGATCTCTCTACTCTCCCCAAATACTATTGATCCTATGCAGACGTCTTTTCCAAAAAGGCCGCGGAGACCCTTCCGCCTCACCGTCCCTATGACTGTCCTATAGATCTCTTGCCTGGAGCAGAACCTCCTCGGGGACGTGTCTATCCCCTCTCTCTCCCGGAAACGGAGGCTATGTCCCAATACATCCAGGAGAATTTGGCAAGAGGGTTTATTAGGAAGTCAGTGTCACCAGCAGGGGCAGGGTTCTTCTTCGTACAGAAGAAGAATGGAGAATTGCGTCCTTGCATAGACTACAGGGGTCTTAACGCCATCACCGTTAAGAATAAGTACCCGCTGCCTCTGATTTCTGAGCTTTTTGATAGGCTACGGGGAGCTAAGGTATTTACCATATTAGACCTGCGGGGAGCTTATAACCTGATTCGCATCCGTGAGGGGGACGAATGGAAGACGGCGTTTAACACCAGAGATGGGCACTATGAGTATCTGGTGATGCCCTTCGGGCTCTGTAATGCCCCAGCCGTTTTCCAAGACTTTGTCAACGACATCTTCCGGGATATGCTTTCCAACTCGGTCGTAGTCTATCTGGATGATATTCTCATCTTCTCACCAGATATTGACTCCCACCGGAGAGATGTTGGCAGAGTCATCGACCTCTTACGGGCAAACTCTCTTTACGCAAAGTTGGAGAAGTGTGTGTTTGAGCAGGAGTCTTTACCTTTCCTGGGCTATATCATCTCTGCCCAGGGATTGGCTATGGATCCTGCCAAACTACAGGCTGTGATGGACTGGCAAGAACCCCATTCACTTAAAGCGGTGCAGCGCTTTATGGGGTTCATTAATTATTACCGCCAGTTCATTCCCCATTTCTCAACTTTGGTAGCCCTCACCAAGAAGGGAGCAAATCCCAAAGTGTGGTCTGAAGAGGTCTCCAGGGCCTTTTCTTCTACTAAGTCTCATTTTGCTAGCGCTCCCATCCTACATCGTCCCGATGTCGATAAGCCGTTTATAATGGAGGTGGATGCCTCTTCCGTTGGTGCTGGAGCAGTCCTCTTCCAAAAGAATGCTCAAGGTCGGAAGCATCCGTGCTTCTTCTTCTCCAAGACCTTCACACCAGCGGAGAGGAATTATTCCATCGGGGACAGGGAGTTGCTAGCGATGAAATTGGCTTTCTCAGAATGGAGACATCTCTTGGAGGGGGCTCGTTTTCCCTTTCAAGTTTTTACAGACCACAATAATTTGCTATATTTGCAAACAGCCCAGCGGCTAAATTCTCGCCAGGCCAGATGGTCCTTATTCTTCTCCCGATTCCACTTCACCCTCCATTATCTCGCTGGGGAGAAGAACATTCGAGCTGATGCTCTTTCTCGCTCTGTTGTGTCATCTGAGGAGGAGGAAGGAGAGCCTCGGCTTATTGTTCCTTCTGAGAGCTTGAGAACCGTGGCTCCGGTGTCGCTTGAGTCTGTGCCTCCGGGCAAGACTTTTGTGCCGATAAATTTGCGACCGGAGGTTCTCTCTTGGGCTCATTTTTCCAGGGTGGGTGGACACTTTGGGACAAAAAGGACATCTGAGCTGCTGGCGAGGACGTACTGGTGGCCGCATATGCTCCGAGATGTCAGAGATTACGTTCTGGCGTGTGTCTCATGCGCCAAAAATAAGTCTCCTCGACAACGGCCGTCTGGGTTACTCTATCCCTTGCCGGTCGCAGACAGGCCCTGGGAGATGGTCGGGATGGACTTTGTGGTGGGTTTGCCCAAGTCTCGCGGCTGTACCGTCATTTGGGTTATTACCTGTCATGATTCCAATGGCAGGGAATCACAAAAGGACAAGCACCAACGAGCTCTAGGGTGATGGAACCTAAGCTGACCGCGACCCTAAACCTGAACACACAAATAACAATAGCCGGGGAACGTGCCTACGTTGATCCTAGACGTCTCGCACCAGCCGAAGATCTAACTTCCCCTATTAGAAGAAACACAGACCTCTCTTGCCTCCAGAGAAATACCCCACAGAAATAGCAGCCCCCCACATATAATGACGGTGAAATGAGAGGAAGGCACATACACAGTATGAAAACAGATTCAGCAAAATGAGGCCCGCTAAAACTAGATAGCAGAGGATACAAAAGTAAACTGCACGGTCAGCAAAAAACCCTTCAAAAAACCATCCTGTAATTACTTGAACTCATGTTCCAACTCATGGAACATGAGGAGCAATTACAGCCCACTAGAGCAACCAGCAGCAAAGAAACAATTATATGCAAGCTGGACAAGACAAAAATAAAGCAAAACGTGGAACAAGAAAATCAAAAACTTAGCTTGTCCTGAAGATTACTGAAGCCAGAAGCTGAGGTAACAAAACACTCTGATAACCTTTATAGCCGGCGGGGAAATGACAAGAAAGCCCGGTTAAATAGGAAACTCCCAAATCCTAATAGAACAGGTGGACACCAGAGACAGCAGAACACAAATCACCCAGTACCATCAGTAACCACCAGAGGGAGCCCAAAAACAGAACTCACAACAATTACCGATCATTTCTCGAAAATTGTGCATTTGGTGCCGCTCCCACGGTTACCTTCTGCACGGGCCTTGGCAGCGTTGTTCATAAGACACATCTTCCGCCTACACGGCATGCCAGACAAAATTGTCAGTGACCGGGGTCCCCAGTTTGCGTCTCGGTTTTGGAGAGAGCTTTGTCGTCTTCTCAGCATTGAGTTAAATCTCTCTTCCGCATATCATCCCGAGACGAATGGGTTGGTGGAGAGGGCCAATCAGACTCTGGTCACATATCTGCGACATTTTGTTTCTGCCAGGCAGGATGACTGGGCATCTTTATTACCATGGGCAGAGTTCGCCCTTAATAACGCTGTAGCTGACTCCACCGGTCAGACTCCTTTCCTCCTTAATTACGGCCAGCATCCGCGGGTTCCTGTGCCTATGCCCGTGTCCTCTGCTGACTCCAGGGTGGCAGACTGGGCAGTGGAGGCACGGGACATTTGGAACCGCACTCAGGATGCCATTCGGGCCTCGAAGGAAAAAATGAGGTCCTCCGCCGATGCTCATCGGCGCCCCGCTCCGACCTTTGCTCCTGGCGACTTGGTGTGGCTCTCCGCCCGTAACATCAGGCTGCGAGTTGAGTCCACTAAATTTGCTCCTCGCTACTTGGGTCCATTCAAGGTCCTCGAGCAGGTTAATCCTGTGGTCTATCGTTTGGCCCTTCCACCACGCCTGGGTATCACCGACACCTTTCATGTGTCCCTCTTGAAACCCGTGTATATGTCCCGGTTTTCCGAGTCATCTGCTGGGACATCGGGTTCGTCTACGGACGATTATGAGGTGAACGCTATTTTGGGGTTCAAGGTGGTACGTGGCAAAAAATTTTATTTGGTAGACTGGAAGGGTTATGGCCCCGAGGACAGGTCCTGGGAGCCTGTTGAGCACATTCGGGCCCCGCAGCTCATTGCTGCCTTCGAACGTAGCGAGGCCCAAGGAGGGGGGGCCCTAGGAGGGGGGTAATGTTAGGAGTCGAGTTTCCTCTGCTGCACAGGTGGAATCTCGATCCATCTCCGCTGCGGTCTCCCATTCTTCTCCAGCCGCAGTGGAGTCTGCTCAGCAGGGACGTCGATCCCAGCGTCTCGCTCAGTCTGACTCTGTGCGAAGAGTTACTGCTGCTTTTCCTGCTTCTGCCATTGAAGCCAGTGCTGGGCAGTGGCGAGTGGACGTTTCTAGATCTAAGTCCTGCTTTTCTCTGTCTGAGCATGCCCAGGGCAGGATCTCCCGTTGGAGATCGAGGGTCACATGCTCAGGTACTGCAGCACATCCCATTGGTCCTTTTGGCAGGTCCTGAAAGGGCAAAACTTCTGTAGCTGTTTCCTGTGCTGCAGCTATATAAACTGCGCATGACCGCACGGCCATGCGCTAGTATTGTCTTGTAAATATGTGTGTGTGTTGTGAGTGAAAGTCGCTCTTTAAATAACCCTCCCTATTGGATGACTGTTCGCGGAAGGTGTATGTTTGCTATCTAGCGCCCGACTTATCCAACAGCATGTAACACACATTACAGCTACCAGTTGCTGTGTCCGCCAGTACGGCGCCGTGCGCTTGCTCTGCGCTTTCCTGACCCAAGCCTGGGTGGTTAGTGGCGTCCGTCAGTGCGGCACCGCACGCACTCTTGTGCCTTTATATTATTATTATAGTTACCTAACACACCCAGTTGCGGTGTAGTGTCAGCAAGTGGTCTAATCGGACTTCAATCCTGAGTCTTGGGGTTGTGTTCGCTGACTGTTTGCTTGCGCTCTTTGTGCGGTACCGCGGTCCTGTGATGCAACAGGGTCGCTTCCTTCACGCTGGGTGAAGTTAACCCATGTGTGTATTCTGATAGTACCGCCATATAGTCCGTTCTTACTAGCAGCAGGGTTTTCTCCTGCACGGTGGACCTCGGACTGCGAACGCACCTAGTTTCATATCTCCTTTTACTTGGTGCGTTCCGCCAGTCCCTAACAGGGGATCCATGTATTCAAAGAATCCTCCAATCCCGAATTTTTATTCAACTTCGAGGACCCAACAACGCCTCAAAATAATCCTGAAACACATTGTAGCAAAACCTTCGGCTCACGCAGAACCATTCGACAGCACTCAGGAGGAAAAAAAACCCTGTGGTGGAAATCTCCGGGGAACCATGGCTGACGAATTGCCCTTCCCCTGGGCTTAGAAGGTGAATGCAAATTAACTATTTCTATATATATCTATATATATATATATATATATATATATATATATATATATATATAACAAAACCATTATTGATATGGTAACACCGCCGATAATTGCCACTGTGACCCGGAATTTCTTCGTGGGTGGGTCTTGCTGTCCGGTCGTCAAGGGTCAAAGAGGGCCACTCGCCCTACACCAGCCCCTTTTGTAAATCTCCCCCTTACCCGCCCTTTCCCAGTCTGTCATTTCCCCTTTTTCTTTAAGCCAATACTCTTTCGCTCATCTCCCCACCTCCCCCCGCCCAGCTTCACCCATGTTGTCACTCCCCCATCATGTCAGCCTCCTTCTATTACCCCATATAGTAGTTGTCACTCCCTGTCAGCGTCATATCAGCCTCCCTCTATCACTGCGTGTCGCATACAGCTGATACTTATTGCCTGCGTTTTCTTATGCACGTATGTAGATATGTCGGTGACGTCATTATAGAGGATTCAAAAAATAACTAGTTTATTTTGCGTTTCCAAAAAGATGCAATATATTGTGCGTCCAATACTCGGTTGCCAAATATTATAGGTGAATAAGGTATATAGAAGTCAACGTTTTGGCTTGTTAAAGCCTTTATCAAGATATACCTATATCTGTAATGACATAAGCTAATTAAAATTTCAAAGAAAAAAAGAACAAATAAGTGGAAAAATCCATAAAGAATAAACCATCTCAGTTGTCAATAATTATATATTTATACATAAACTTATATTTGTATGGGTATCGCATCCATCATAATTCAGATCACTGAACTATCTGTGTCAAATTCCATTTGGAGAAACTTTTATATGCTTTCACTTTATCCATATATGAATCAACATATGCCCATAAGAAATGAAAACAAGTATAAATGGGAATCCTATATAAATCTAAGGTAGAATAATAATATACGTGCCATGAAAAAAGACCACTAGTTAGTGCTCCATGTGTGATCGGTGCACTATCATGACACAAGCCATATTAGGGGGTATTATAATTGAGATTTGGTGCCCATAATTGCTGATCCCAGGCCACAACGAAATGTCCACCAATGCGAGACAGTTGTGATGCAGGAGACAGTTGTGATGCAGCGGTAGGACCATACACAGTGAAACGGCAGTGACCCAAGCAAGTTCAAGCAAAACGTTCTTTTATTGTGTTACTTCACACAGTCAATATAGTATACAGCTTCTTCATACAGTCCATTAATAATGCATGGCTATATGACGCAGTCAATACACAGGCCGAACTTCCCTCTGTCCAGTTTCCCTGGGTGACCGCACGCCGGTAACAAGTCTCTGTACTCACTCAGCGCACTGCACTCTTTATCCTCTGGAGTGCAGCCGGGTACATATAAGACAGCCCAAGACGCATGGTGTCAGTCTCTGGTTCCTTTAGCCTCTGTGCTGCTCCACACAGAGAGAGCTCTGCAGACTACTGCCCCTGTCTGCCTCCAAGAACACACTGACACACCTCCCCCAGTACTACAGGGCTTTTTAATCAGTCACTGCTTCACTATTCTAATTACAGCCACACCTGTGTCGGTAGTACGCCCTCATGGCCTCACTACGCTTCCTTGCACATTCTGGAGAGCACATACAGCGCCCCCTAGCTGTAACAGGGGTCACTGCCTCACACAGTCCACGGGTAAACAGATGCAATACCTTATGTGAAAAGAGTTCCCAGGAAATCCGAGTTTGTGGCAAGGTACAGCCTGATCGCACGGGTCTCTTCATACACTCGTGCGGTGACCCTTGTGAAGAGGAACTTCCGGGTGACCGGGGAAAATCGTCGTGCTGAGTGCGCATGCGTGTAAAGCTAAAAGGGAGCCAAGTGTAAACGGAAAAAGCTGAGTGACATCATTGCATCTGCGCATGGTGATTAATCTGGTGAATCACAAATGTGAGTTTGTGCGTTCGTTCTGTGAAGGAAAGAGAAAAAGGAAGAGCAATGGTTATACAGTGGGGCAAAAAAGTATTTAGTCAGTCAGCAATAGTGCAAGTTCCACCACTTAAAAAGATGAGAGGCGTCTGTAATTTACATCATAGGTAGACCTCAACTATGGGAGACAAACTGAGAAAAAAAAATCCAGAAAATCACATTGTCTGTTTTTTTAACATTTTATTTGCATATTATGGTGGAAAATAAGTATTTGGTCAGAAACAAAATTTCATCTCAATACTTTGTAATATATCCTTTGTTGGCAATGACAGAGGTCAAACGTTTTCTGTAAGTCTTCACAAGGTTGCCACACACTGTTGTTGGTATGTTGGCCCATTCCTCCATACAGATCTCCTCTAGAGCAGTGATGTTTTTGGCTTTTCGCTTGGCAACACGGACTTTCAACTCCCTCCAAAGGTTTTCTATAGGGTTGAGATCTGGAGACTGGCTAGGCCACTCCAGGACCTTGAAATGCTTCTTACGAAGCCACTCCTTCGTTGCCCTGGCGGTGTGCTTTGGATCATTGTCATGTTGAAAGACCCAGCCACATTTCATCTTCAATGCCCTTGCTGATGGAAGGAGGTTTGCACTCAAAATCTCACGATACATGGCCCCATTCATTCTTTCATGTACCCGGATCAGTCGTCCTGGCCCCTTTGCAGAGAAACAGCCCCAAAGCATGATGTTTCCACCACCATGCTTTACAGTAGGTATGGTGTTTGATGGATGCAACTCAGTATTCTTTTTCCTCCAAACACGACAAGTTGTGTTTCTACCAAACAGTTCCAGTTTGGTTTCATCAGACCATAGGACATTCTCCCAAAACTCCTCTGGATCATCCAAATGCTCTCTAGCAAACTTCAGACGGGCCCGGACATGTACTGGCTTAAGCAGTGGGACACATCTGGCACTGCAGGATCTGAGTCCATGGTGGCGTAGTGTGTTACTTATGGTAGGCCTTGTTACATTGGTCCCAGCTCTCTGCAGTTCATTCACTAGGTCCCCCCGCGTGGTTCTGGGATTTTTGCTCACCGTTCTTGTGATCATTCTGACCCCACGGGGTGGGATTTTGCGTGGAGCCCCAGATCGAGGGAGATTATCAGTGGTCTTGTATGTCTTCCATTTTCTAATTATTGCTCCCACTGTTGATTTCTTCACTCCAAGCTGGTTGGCTATTGCAGATTCAGTCTTCCCAGCCTGGTGCAGGGCTACAATTTTGTTTTTGGTGTCCTTTGACAGCTCTTTGGTCTTCACCATAGTGGAGTTTGGAGTCAGACTGTTTGAGGGTGTGCACAGGTGTCTTTTTATACTGATAACAAGTTTAAACAGGTGCCATTACTACAGGTAATGAGTGGAGGAAAGAGGAGACTCTTAAAGAAGAAGTTACAGGTCTGTGAGAGCCAGAAATCTTGATTGTTTCTGACCAAATACTTATTTTCCACCATAATATGTAAATAAAATGTTAAAAACAGACAATGTGATTTTCTGGATTTTTTTTTCTCAGTTTGTCTCCCATAGTTGAGGTCTACCTATGATGTAAATTACAGACGCCTCTCATCTTTTTAAGTGGTGGAACTTGCACTATTGCTGACTGACTAAATACTTTTTTGCCCCACTGTATATGTTGAACCAATGTTGAACATCTATTGATAAGATATGCAAATGAGCGGGCAAATGTAGACCGCATATAAACAAGATGTAAATGACAGATAAAAGAAAATAAATAACATCCATATTACAAGTAAGATAACAATACTGACAGAAATTTATGAGTTTTATATCGAAATACATAGTTAAGAATCTACAAATGGTATACCACTGCTATGTGATAATAACTCAATATATAACTCAATATATAACTTTGTATTCCTTATTCAGACCCAATGGAGAAAGAGTCTGCAATGTATGTATCCAATAGGCTTCGCGTGCCTTCAATTTATTAACCCTATCACCTCCTCTTCTAGTTAAAGGAACCGAGTCTATAACTTGATACTTAAGTTGGGCAATGGTGTGATTATATTGGGAAAAGTGGGCAGGAATTGGTAGCAGAGTGCCCCCACATCTAATTGTTGATTTATGTTGAGATATGTGGTCTCGGATATGCTGGGTGGTTTCGCCAACATATCCGAGACCGCATGGGCATTTAATTTGATACACTACATATGAAGACTCTCACAAGTAAAATGTCCTTTAATTGGGAATCTCCGACCTGAACGTGGATGCATGAATGAGTCTCCTTTTGAAATATTAGAACATTGCAAAAATCCCAGACACAGGAAGGTCCCATTACGTGATGTACTAAAAATCTTTGTTTTAGTGTTGTACTCGAGGGGCCAACATCCGCCCAAACAAGATAATTTCTTATATTGTCCGACCTTTTGTTACAAATAATGAATGATCAAGAATAATGAAGAATCAGTTTGAGCAGGTCTTTGCAAAATTCTAATTGATTATCTGTGCATATGTGGTAATGAATCTGATCACCGATTCAAGACCTTCTTGATGCCCAATATTAGTGTACAAACTGGTGACGTCCATGGTTACTAATAGACATTCTGGGGGGGGGAGGCCCATATCCTTAAGTAGTCGCAAAAAATGTGTGGTGTCCTTCAAATAAGATCTCATATTTGGAACAATTGATAAAGGCTTTAACAAGCTGAAACGACTTCTATATACCTTATTCACCTATAATATTTGGCAACCGAGTATTGGATGCACAATAAATTGCATCTTTTTGAAAACTCAAAATAAACTATCATTTATTTGGAACTTTAAGTGTGCCGGAGTTATTTTTTTATATCTATTGGCTATTTTTCTCCTGAGCACCTCACATTAGCAGTGAGCACCCCCTACATTCTCTGATTATAGAGTACTAGCTATTGAACCCATTCTACGCCCGGGTGGCGAGCATTTATATTGGTATATGGTCTCCATCCTGGTATGTGCTGCTCCATCCTGCATCCCCATCCTGGTATGTGCTGCACCCATCCTGCATCCCCATCCTGGTGTGTGCTGCACCCATCCTGCGTCCCCATCCTGTCATGTGCTTCACCCATCCTGCGTCCCCATCCTGTCATGTGCTGCACCCATCCTGCGTCCCCATCCTGCGTCCCCATCCTGTCATATGCTGCACCCATCCTGCGTCCCCATCCTGGTATGTCCTGCACCCATCCTGCGTCCCCATCCTGCGTCCCCATCCTGGTATGTGCTGCACCCATCCTGCGTCCCCATCCTGGTATGTGCTGCACCCATCCTGCGTCCCCATCCTGTCATGTGCTGCACCCATCCTGCGTCCCCATCCTGTCATGTGCTGCACCCATCCTGCGTCCCCATCCTGTCATGTACTGCACCCATCCTGCGCCCCCATCCTGTCATGTGCTGCACCCATCCTGCGTCCCCATCCTGGTATGTGCTGCACCCATCCTGTGTCCCCATCCTGCGTCCCCATCCTGTCATGTGCTGCACCCATCCTGCGTCCCCATCCTGGTATGTGCTGCACCCATCCTGCGTCCCCATCCTGTCATGTGCTGCACCCATCCTGCGCCCCCATCCTGTCATGTGCTGCACCCATCCTGCATCCCCATCCTGGTATGTGCTGCACCCATCCTGCGTCCCCATCCTGTGTCCCCATCCTGTCATGTGCTGCACCCATCCTGCGTCCCCATCCTGGTATGTGCTGCACCCATCCTGCGTCCCCATCCTGTCATGTGCTGCACCCATCCTGCGTCCCCATCCTGTCATGTGCTGCACCCATCCTGCGTCCCCATCCTGTCATGTGCTGCACCCATCCTGCGCCCCCATCCTGTCATGTGCTGCACCCATCATGCGTCCCCATCCTGGTATGTGCTGCACCCATCCTGCGTCCCCATCCTGCGTCCCCATCCTGTCATATGCTGCACCCATCCTGCGTCCCCATCCTGGTATGTCCTGCACCCATCCTGCGTCCCCATCCTGCGTCCCCATCCTGTCATGTGCTGCACCCATCCTGCGTCCCCATCCTGTCATATGCTGCACCCATCCTGCGTCCCCATCCTGGTATGTGCTGCACCCATCCTGCGTCCCCATCCTGTCATGTGCTGCACCCATCCTGCGCCCCCATCCTGTCATGTGCTGCACCCATCCTGCGTCCCCATCCTGTCATGTGCTGCACCCATCCTGCGTCCCCATCCTGTCATGTGCTGCACCCATCCTGCGCCCCCATCCTGTCATGTGCTGCACCCATCCTGCGTCCCCATCCTGGTATGTGCTGCACCCATCCTGCGTCCCCATCCTGTCATGTGCTGCACCCATCCTGCATCCCCATCCTGGTATGTGCTGCACCCATCCTGCGTCCCCATCCTGCGTCCCCATCCTGTCATGTGCTGCACCCATCCTGCGTCCCCATCCTGGTATGTGCTGCACCCATCCTGCGTCCCCATCCTGTGTCCCCATCCTGTCATGTGCTGCACCCATCCTGCGCCCCCATCCTGTCATGTGCTGCACCCATCCTGCGTCCCCATCCTGGTATGTGCTGCACCCATCCTGCGTCCCCATCCTGTCATATGCTGCACCCATCCTGCATCCCCATCCTGGTATGTCCTGCACCCATCCTGCGTCCCCATCCTGCGTCCCCATCCTGTCATATGCTGCACCCATCCTGCGTCCCCATCCTGTCATATGCTGCACCCATCCTGCGTCCCCATCCTGGTATATGCTGCACCCATTCTGCGTCCCCATCCTGTCATGTGCTGCACCCATCCTGCGCCCCCATCCTGTCATGTGCTGCACCCATCCTGCGTCCCCATCCTGGTATGTGCTGCACCCATCCTGCGTCCCCATCCTGCGTCCCCATCCTGTCATGTGCTGCACCCATCCTGCGTCCCCATCCTGTCATGTGCTGCACCCATCCTGCGTCCCCATCCTGTCATGTGCTGCACCCATCCTGCACCCCCATCCTGTCATGTGCTGCACCCATCCTGCGTCCCCATCCTGGTATGTGCTGCACCCATCCTGTGTCCCCATCCTGCGTCCCCATCCTGTCATGTGCTGCACCCATCCTGCGTCCCCATCCTGTCATGTGCTGCACCCATCCTGCGTCCCCATCCTGTCATGTGCTGCACCCATCCTGCGCCCCCATCCTGTCATGTGCTGCACCCATCCTGCATCCCCATCCTGGTATGTGCTGCACCCATCCTGCGTCCCCATCCTGCGTCCCCATCCTGTCATGTGCTGCACCCATCCTGCGTCCCCATCCTGGTATGTGCTGCACCCATCCTGCGTCCCCATCCTGTCATGTGCTGCACCCATCCTGCGTCCCCATCCTGTCATGTGCTGCACCCATCCTGCGTCCCCATCCTGTCATGTGCTGCACCCATCCTGTGTCCCCATCCTGGTATGTCCTGCACCCATCCTGCGTCCCCATCCTGTCATATGCTGCACCCATCCTGCGTCCCCATCCTGGTATGTGCTGCACCCATCCTGCGTCCCCATCCTGTCATGTGCTGCACCCATCCTGCGTCCCCATCCTGTCATGTGCTGCACCCATCCTGCGTCCCCATCCTGTCATGTGCTGCACCCATCCTGCGTCCCCATCCTGTCATGTGCTGCACCCATCCTGCGTCCCCATCCTGTCATGTGCTGCACCCATCCTGCGTCCCCATCCTGTCATGTGCTGCACCCATCCTGCGTCCCCATCCTGTCATGTGCTGCACCCATCCTGTGTCCCCATCCTGGTATGTCCTGCACCCATCCTGCGTCCCCATCCTGTCATATGCTGCACCCATCCTGCGTCCCCATCCTGGTATGTGCTGCACCCATCCTGCGTCCCCATCCTGTCATGTGCTGCACCCATCCTGCGTCCCCATCCTGTCATGTGCTGCACCCATCCTGCGTCCCCATCCTGTCATGTGCTGCACCCATCCTGCGTCCCCATCCTGTCATGTGCTGCACCCATCCTGCGTCCCCATCCTGTCATGTGCTGCACCCATCCTGCGTCCCCATCCTGTCATGTGCTGCACCCATCCTGCGTCCCCATCCTGTCATGTGCTGCACCCATCCTGTGTCCCCATCCTGGTATGTCCTGCACCCATCCTGCGTCCCCATCCTGTCATATGCTGCACCCATCCTGCGTCCCCATCCTGTCATGTGCTGCACCCATCCTGCGTCCCCATCCTGTCGTGCTGCACCCATCCTGCGTCCCCATCCTGTCATGTGCTGCACCCATCCTGCGTCCCCATCCTGTCATGTGCTGCACCCATCCTGCGCCCCCATCCTGTCATGTGCTGCACCCATCCTGCGTCCCCATACTGGTATGTGCTGCACCCATCCTGCGTCCCCATCCTGCGTCCCCATCCTGTCATATGCTGCCCCCATCCTGCGTCCCTATCCTGGTATGTGCTGCACCCATCCTGCGTCCCCATCCTGTCATGTGCTGCACCCATCCTGCGCCCCCATCCTGTCATGTGCTGCACCCATCCTGCGTCCCCATCCTGGTATGTGCTGCACCCATCCTGCGTCCCCATCCTGTCATGTGCTGCACCCATTCTGCGTCCCCATCCTGTCATGTGCTGCACCCATCCGGGGGCCTGAGCAGGCGGGGACACCGGTGCGCTGTGGGGGTCAGGTGCCGGTATCGCCGCCAGCTCAGGCCCCCCAGCACTTACTATATTCACCTGTCCTTTGTTCCACCGCTGGGCGCCGCCATCTTCCCGGTCTCCTGGCTGTGACCGTTCAGTCAGAGGGCGGCGCCGGCGCGCATTAAGCGCGTCATCGCGCCCTCTGAACTGAAGGTCACAGGCCGAAGACCGGGAAGATGGTGGCGCTCAGCGGTGGAACGGAGGACAGGTGAATATGGCCGATACTCACCCTCCTGGCGGTCCCTGCTTCTCTGTTGGAGATCGCGGTGTGCGTTCAGTGTGAACGCATACCACGATCTCCCGGGAGCGTCACTCTGTGAGGCCCAGACTGCGCCGGCGCTTGCGCCTGCGCAGTCTATAAAGGCTTCGGACAGAGTGACGCTCCCAGCGTTATATTATAGATTCCACTCACATTGAAAAGATAATTGAAAAAATCATTAAAAAAATCGAGCACTCCGCACCTATAGTAAAGAAGCTGTCCTGGGAGGCACTATATGTTCTCCTGCCAAAAAGTATAGGGATTGCCCCACAACAGTGTATGTTCTTCCAGTTAAAGGGACACTGTCACCTGAATTTGGAGGGAACAATTTTCAGCCATGGAGGCGGGGTTTTGGAGTTTTTGATTCACCCTTTCCTTACCCGCTGGCTGCATGCTGGCTGCAATATTGGATTGAAGTTCATTCTCTGTCCTCCATAGTACACGACTGTGACAGGTAAGATTGCCTTGTGCAGGCATGTACTACGGAGGACAGAGAATGAACTTCAATCCAATATTGCAGCCAGCATGCAGCCAGCAGGTAAGGAAAGGGTGAATCAAAAACCCCAAAACCCCGCCTCCATGGCTGAAGATTGTTCCCTCCAAATTCAGGTGACAGTGTCCCTTTAATAATGCAGAGTTAATTATACATACTGTCATGATCCGTTCCAGGGTTTAATCCTGTCTGCCCTTTTTCCGGGCGGATCATGTCAAGGGTTAACTTTGCTCTGCCTCATTCTGGGTTCAGGTTTGCTATTTAGCTCCCATACATCCTGCTGAACCTGACTCTGCTAGCTCTTTATTTGTCCTGCTGTGATCCCTGACTTGCCCCGTGTCTGTTGACTCCCTCTGCCTGCCCTTTTCCCAGTGTTTTCCTGTTTGTCTGTTTGATTCTCTGGCTCCTAATTTGGCTCGTATTCGGACTCGCTTCTGCCTTATGACTTTTTATCTTATCTGCTTCTGACTGCTGCTGAACCTCCTGGCTTGTTCCTGACCATGTTTACTGCTTATCCCTTTTGGTAATTCTGCCTCTGATTGTATTTTGACTCTGCTTGTCTTACCACTCTCTCGCCACGTGGTGGCGCCTGTGCTGCTGCTCTGTGGTGCTTCTCTGTGTACGCAGTCTCGCTTCCCTCTCAAGCTCCCTCTGGTGGAGGTTGCGTTATACTGTACTGCAGCAGCATGACACATACTATCAGTGTAAGGCAACATCCGAATCCAGCAGGGGGCAGCGCTATCCAAGGTCTGATTTGAGTGCCGGCCTGTTGTAAGAGAACTAAGTCACAGATCAGACAGAGTTAATTGTGCACCACTATTATAACAAGGCAACACCAAAAATCCAGCAGGGGGGCAGCATTTCCCAAGGTGAGAACCGTGTGCTAATCTGTAATGTCTGAACAAAGGCACTGAGTAGTGCAGGGTTTATTGTCCAGCACCATTATCCTTTCCTCTGTGCTATATAATTCCTCTAGGCTATGAGCTTACAGAGATGGGTACAGCTCGCGTGCTCCAGCCCCGCCGCTCCCAAATCTCATAGGCCGCGCCACCAATTTGCATCAGCCTGCAGCCCCGCACTCACCGCTTCCCGCCTTTATTGTTACTTGGGTACGTGCTCCTTAATGGCAATCGCCGCTTCTCCGTGCTCCTCCGGTACTAAGCTTCCTTCATCCTCATACCTCGTGGCCCGAGGAGATTTTGTTGTGTGCGCCGAGGCGGCCTACAGTTGCCATCTCCGTCCGTGAGGCTGTGCACTTTTCAGCTCTGCCCGCGCCTGGTTCCTGCGGGATCCCCGGAGAGCTAGATCCGATGCTTGGCATCCTTTCCCGAGCCTTAACCCCGTCACCTGATAAAGTTGGCAGTGAGATGGCAATAGATTATGATCTGCCGTCGGGGAGCTCGATTTAAACGCGGCCATCTTACAGCTCCGCCTCCCGGAAGTCTCTGTGCACTATTATTTGTTCCTAGATTTATGTAAATTTGTTTTCATTATTATGGTTCAGTTCCTTAGATCATGTGCAATACTTTGTTGTTTTTATATCATGTTTTTCTGACCTCACAAAATGACCTTATTTTCGTTGTATTGATTGGTTATTTGTTTGTTTCTTTTCAGTTTGCACTTTACGTAACTGACAAAAGGATTTAACTTAATGATTCTTATGAAAATTAGATTTACTTAGAGAAATGTTTAGTGGGAAGGGAACGTGTTATGAAGCTTTTATGTAAAGGGCTGTGATCTCTCTGGTTATTGTTACCCAATGTGTTTGTGATATGATTAAAAAGCATTGACTGCAGAAATACAGAATAGCCTGTGGTATGGTGGGTGGCCATGTGGTTAATGGGTGGTATGTATCACAGAGGTAGGTGGCCCTGTGATGGAAGCCTGGGCTTGTTTTGCTCAGCAGATCTGCTGTAGGTCACTATACATTGGGAAGATTTCCAGGTGACTTGGAGAGGTAGGTGGGTCCAGTCACCTACATACCCCACCCAACAGGGTATGTCTAGGCACCCAAGATGGAGGCTGTGTGTATGTGCATATTTAGTGCTGGTTAGGCTGAGCCAGGGAGAGGAGGCCTGTGGTATACCTTCGGAGAGGACGTCTCTGAGGATGAGGTATACGGGAACCTGTGCGGTCATCATGGACAGTTAGCTGACACTAATCCATGTTAGGCGCACCAAGGCTTAGCGAGGACCGTATTGTAAAGCCGAACGGGGGGCGGACGGTGCACAGGGTGCATCATGTTACCAAGTACCTGAGCGGTTTATGCTGCGTATTAATAAACCGAATGGACTTTTGCTTTAACCCTGAGTGTCCCAGCGTATGCTTGGCCAACATCCGGCCAAGTGAGTGCTCCCCGTCCACAGATAGTGGAGAAATAGTACAAGCCTATATTTCTATTTCTCATATTTAATATTTAGTGCCAAAATGCAAGAAAATCCATAGTAGTAAGTGCCTCATCATCATTTCAAACACATTCTTCAATAATAAACAGAAAATGGCCAATCATTTTAATCATAGTTTATTTAATCATAGTTGAAAGTTTTGAAGAATTTACTTTAAAGTTTGTCACCCCTTTTATCATAAAATTAATAAACAGAAATTGCTTTTCTAATGGACTGTTTTTATTGAAGTTGGACACCTTTGGATGAAATATTCTTTATCTAACTACATTATCCTCTGTATCATCCTTTCTCTGTGGGACTGCTCTGTACTCAAATTGTGCCTTTATGCATTTAGTAGGCCTAAGGGAATTATTGTGCTTGTTACATATTACATCTGTAGCTATGTTCACTAATTAGGCTTTGGTTAAGGCAACTTTAAAATGTAATACTGATAATGGCCTTGCTTATTGACAAGTTTATTTTACAGACTTCTGGAGAAGAGCACAATGCCAGTCACGCAAGAGTTATTTTTTTTGCAACACTGCGAGGGACTTTCCAGCCAATGAGGCTTCAGTAATAAACACCTGTGGTAACTACAGCAACTATGCTGATGTCATAAACACATATAGCATAGATGTAAAAGAAGATTCCTTAACCACAGGTCATTCAGCCATATGAGGAGCAGTACTTGATGTGGCTGGAGATCTGGAGCTTCATCACTCGACAATCTGCAAGGGAGGAAGGGGATACCGCCTAGCCAACCATATCAGCCACACCGCCTAGCTAGCCAGATCAGCCATACCACCTAGCCAGCTAAATCAAACTAATCCAAGCGATCAATGGGGTGACTGTTGTGAATTCTGTGGCAGAGTTCACTCCTGTGGTCACAAGTGGTACTTCGGCTGATTCTCTCTGGGATCTTCCGTTTGTGGAGGAAAGTGGTACTGCAGCTTCTGAGTTTCCTCCCTCAGGTGATCTGGTGAGCTCGTTAGCTTCTTCTCTACTTAACTCCACCTGATGCTTTGATCTATGCTTCCTGTCAATGTTTCAGTGTGGGACTTGTTTTTTCCCTGGATCATTCCTGTGGCCTGCTGCTCTGCAAAGCTAAGTTTTGCTTATGTTATTTTGTTGCTATTTTTCTGTCCAGCTTGCTTTATTGGTTTTTCTCGCCTGCTGGAAGCTCTGAGACGCAGAGGGACCACCTCCGTACCGTTAGTCGGTGCGGAGGGTCTTTTTGTCCCCTCTGCGTGGTTTTTTATAGGTTTTTGTGCTGACCGCAAAGTTATCTTCCCTATCCTCGTTCTGTTCAGCTAGTCGGGCC
The DNA here is from genome assembly GCF_032444005.1 of Ranitomeya imitator. Taxonomy (NCBI): domain Eukaryota; kingdom Metazoa; phylum Chordata; class Amphibia; order Anura; family Dendrobatidae; genus Ranitomeya; species Ranitomeya imitator. Next base: position 246,398,627 of record NC_091282.1, read on the forward strand.
TCACTTTGCTAAATCTGTTTCATCTCTATGTTTGTGTTTTCATCTTACTCACAGTCATTATATGTGGGGGGCTGCCTTTTCCTTTGGGGAATTTCTCTGAGGCAAGGTAGGCTTATTTTTCTATCTTCAGGATTAGCTAGTTTCTCAGGCTGTGACGAGGCGCCTAGGTTCTGGTCAGGAGCGCTCCACGGCTACCTTTAGTGTGGTTTGATAGGCTTAGGGATTGCGGTCTGCAGAGTTCCCACGTCTCAGAGCTCGTTCTATTATTTTGGGTTATTGTCAGTTCACTGTATGTGCTCTGACCTCCATGTCCATTGTGATTCTGAATTGCCTTTCATAACAGTACAGGAAGCCAAAAGTGCTAATGATTCTCAATAGAGGGAAAAAAGAAGTTCTGAGACCATTTTTTTTTTCTTTGCACTGTGTTTTGTCTTTTTTTTCCCCTAGACATTTGGGTGGTTCAGGACACAGGTGTAGCAATGGACATTAAAGGTCTGTCTTCATGTGTGGATCAGCTCACGGCAAGAGTTCAAAATATTCAAGATTTTGTGGTCTAGAATTCTTTGCTTGAACCGAGAATTCCTATTCCAGATTTGTTTTTTGGAGATAGAACTAAATTTCTGAGTTTCAAAAATAATTGTAAACTATTTCTGGCTTTGAAACCTCGCTCTTCTGGTGACCCAATTCAACAGGTTAGGATCGTCATCTCTTTTTTGCGCGGCGACCCTCAGGACTGGGCGTTTTCTCTTGCGTCAGGAGATCCTGCATTGAGTAATATCGATGCGTTTTTCCTGGCGCTTGGGTTGCTGTACGATGAGCCTAATTCAGTGGATCAGGCAGAAAAAAATTTGCTGGCTCTTTGTCAGGCTCAGGATGAGATAGAGGTATATTGTCAGAAATTTAGAAAGTGGTCAGTGCTCACTAAATGGAATGAATCTGCGCTGGCAGCAATATTCAGAAAGGGTCTCTCTGAAGCCCTTAAGGATGTCATGGTGGGATTTCCTATGCCTGCTGGTTTGAATGAGTCTATGTCTTTGGCCATTCAGATCGGTCGACGCTTGCGTGAGCGTAAACCTGTGCACCATTTGGCGGTATTACCTGAGCTTAAACCTGAGCCTATGCAGTGTGATAGGACCTTGACCAGAGTTGAACGGCAAGAACATAGACGTCTGAATGGTCTGTGTTTCTACTGTGGTGATTCCACTCATGCTATCTCTGATTGTCCTAAGCGCACTAAGCGGTTTGCTAGGTCTGCCACCATTGGTACTGTACAGTCAAAATTTCTTCTGTCCGTTACCTTGATCTGCTTTTTGTCATCATATTCTGTCATGGCATTTGTGGATTCAGGCGCTGCCCTGAATTTGATGGACTTGGAATATACTAAGCGTTTTGGGGGTTTTTCTTGGAGCCCTTGCAGTGTCCTATTCCATTGAGAGGAATTGATGCTACGCCTTTGGCCAAGAATAAGCCTCAATACTGGACCCAGCTGACCATGTGCATGGCTCCTGCACATCAGGAGGTTATTCGCTTTCTGGTGTTGCATAATCTGCATGATGTGGTCGTGTTGGGGTTGCCATGGCTACAAGCCCATAATCCAGTATTAGATTGGAAATCCATGTCGGTGTCCAGCTGGGGTTGTCAGGCGGTACATGGTGATGTTCCATTTCTGTCAATTTCGTCATCCACTCCTTCTGAGGTCCCAGAGTTCTTGTCTGATTACCGGGATGTATTTGATGAGCCCAAGTCCAATACCCTACCTACGCATAGGGATTGTGATTGTGCTATCAATTTGATTCCTGGTAGTAAATTCCCAAAAGGTCGATTGTTTAATTTGTCCGTGCCTGAGCACACAGCTATGCGCAGTTATGTGAAGGAATCCCTGGAGAAGGGGCATATTCGCCCGTCATCGTCGCCATTAGGAGCAGGGTTCTTTTTTGTAGCCAAGAAGGATGGTTCGCTGAGACCTTGTATAGATTACCGCCTTCTTAATAAGATCACGGTTAAATTTCAGTACCCCTTGCCATTGTTATCTGATCTGTTTGCTCGGATTAAGGGGGCTAGTTGGTTCACAAAGATAGATCTTCGTGGTGCATATAATCTGGTGTGAATTAAGCAAGGTGATGAATGGAAAACTGCATTTAATACGCCCGAGGGTCATTTTGAGTATCTCGTGATGCCGTTCGGACTTGCCAATGCTCCATCAGTGTTTCAGTCCTTTATGCATGACATCTTCCGAGAGTACCTGGATAAATTCCTGATTGTGTACTTGGATGACATTTTGATCTTCTCGGATGATTGGGAGTCTCATGTGAAGCAGGTCAGAACGGTTTTTCAGGTCCTGCGTACTAATTCTTTGTTTGTGAAGGGATCAAAGTGTCTCTTTGGTGTGCAGAAGGTTTCATTTTTGGGCTTCATCTTTTCCCCTTCTACTATCGAGATGGATCCTGTTAAGGTCCAAGCCATCCATGATTGGACTCAGCCGACATCTCTAAAAAGTCTGCAAAAGTTCCTGGGCTTTGCTAATTTTTATCGTCGCTTCATCTGCAATTTTTCTAGTATTGCTAAACCATTGACCGATTTGACCAAGAAGGGTGCTGATGTGGTCAATTGGTCTTCTGCTGCTGTGGAAGCTTTTCAAGAGTTGAAGTGTTGTTTTTCTTCTGCCCCTGTGTTGTGTCAACCAGATGTTTCTCTTCCGTTCCAGGTCGAGGTTGATGCTTCTGAGATTGGAGCAGGGGCTGTTTTGTCGCAGAGAGGTTCTGGTTGCTCAGTGATGAAACCATGCGCTTTCTTTTCCAGGAAGTTTTCGCCTGCTGAGCGTAATTATGATGTGGGCAACCGAGAGTTGCTGGCCATGAAGTGGGCATTCGAGGAGTGGCGTCATTGGCTTGAAGGAGCTAAGCATCGCGTGGTGGTATTGACTGATCATAAGAACTTGACTTATCTCGAGTCTGCCAAGCGCTTGAATCCTAGACAAGCTCGTTGGTCGTTGTTTTTCGCCCGTTTTGACTTTGTGATTTCGTACCTTCCGGGCTCTAAAAATGTGAAGGCGGATGCTCTGTCTAGGAGTTTTGTACCCGACTCTCCGGGTTTATCTGAGCCGGCGGGTATCCTCAAGGAAGGAGTAATTGTGTCTGCCATCTCCCCTGATTTGCGGCGGGTGCTGCAAAAATTTCAGGCTAATAAACCTGATCGTTGCCCAGCGGAGAAACTGTTTGTCCCTGATAGGTGGACGAATAGAGTTATCTCTGAACTTCATTGTTCGGTGTTGGCTGGTCATCCTGGAATCTTTGGTACCAGAGAGTTAGTGGCTAGATCCTTTTGGTGGCCCTCTCTGTCGCGGGATGTGCGTGCTTTTGTGCAGTCCTGTGGGATTTGTGCTCGGGCTAAGCTCTGCTGTTCTCGTGCCAGTGGGTTGCTTTTGCCCTTGCCGGTCCCGAAGAGGCCTTGGACACATATCTCTATGGATTTTATTTCTGACCTTCCCGTTTCTCAAAAGATGTCAGTCATTTGGGTGGTCTGTGATCGCTTTTCAAAGATGGTCCATCTGGTACCCTTAACTAAATTGCCTTCCTCCTCTGATTTGGTGCCTTTGTTCTACCAGCATGTGGTTCGTTTGCATGGCATTCCAGAGAATATTGTTTCTGACAGAGGTTCCCAGTTTGTTTCGAGGTTTTGGCGAGCCTTTTGTGGTAGGATGGGCATTGACTTGTCTTTTTCCTCGGCTTTCCATCCTCAGACTAATGGCCAGACCGAGCGAACCAATCAGACCTTGGAAACATATCTGAGGTGCTTTGTTTCTGCTGATCAGGATGACTGGGTGTCCTTTTTGCCTTTGGCTGAGTTCGCCCTTAATAATCGGGCCAGCTCGGCTACCTTGGTTTCACCGTTTTTCTGCAATTCTGGGTTCCATCCTCTTTTCTCTTCTGGACAGGTTGAGTCTTCGGACTGTCCTGGTGTGGATACTGTGGTGGACAGGTTGCAGCAGATTTGGACTCAGGTAGTGGACAATTTGACCTTGTCCCAGGAGAAGGCTCAACGTTTCGCTAATCGCAGACGCCGTGTGGGTCCCCGACTTCGTGTTGGGGATCTGGTTTGGTTATCTTCTCGTCATATTCCTATGAAGGTTTCCTCTCCTAAGTTTAAACCTCGTTTTATTGGTCCGTATAGGATTTCTGAGGTTCTTAATCCTGTGTCTTTTCGTCTGACCCTTCCAGATTCTTTTTCCATACATAACGTATTTCATAGGTCATTGTTGCGGAGATACGTGGCACCTATGGTTCCATCTGTTGAGCCTCCTGCCCCAGTTTTGGTGGAGGGGGAATTGGAGTATATTGTGGAGAAGATTTTGGATTCTCGTGTTTCAAGACGGAAACTCCAGTATCTGGTTAAATGGAAGGGTTATGCTCAGGAGGATAATTCCTGGGTTTTTGCCTCTGATGTCCATGCTCCCGATCTTGTTCGTGCCTTTCATGTGGCTCATACTGGTCGGCCTGGGGGCTCTGGTGAGGGTTCGGTGACCCCTCCTCAAGGGGGGGTACTGTTGTGAATTCTGTGGCAGAGTTCACTCCTGTGGTCACAAGTGGTACTTCGGCTGATTCTCTCTGGGATCTTCCGTTTGTGGAGGAAAGTGGTACTGCAGCTTCTGAGTTTCCTCCCTCAGGTGATCTGGTGAGCTCGTTGGCTTCTTCTCTACTTAACTCCACCTGATGCTTTGATCTATGCTTCCTGTCAATGTTTCAGTGTGGGACTTGTTTTTTCCCTGGATCATTCCTGTGGCCTGCTGCTCTGCAAAGCTAAGTTTCGCTTATGTTATTTTGTTGCTATTTTTCTGTCCAGCTTGCTTTATTGGTTTTTCTCGCCTGCTGGAAGCTCTGAGACGCAGAGGGACCACCTCCATACCGTTAGTCGGTGCGGAGGGTCTTTTTGTCCCCTCTGCGTGGTTTTTTATAGGTTTTTGTGCTGACCGCAAAGTTATCTTCCCTATCCTCGTTCTGTTCAGCTAGTCGGGCCTCACTTTGCTAAATCTGTTTCATCTCTATGTTTGTGTTTTCATCTTACTCACAGTCATTATATGTGGGGGGCTGCCTTTTTCTTTGGGGAATTTCTCTGAGGCAAGGTAGGCTTATTTTTTTATCTTCAGGATTAGCTAGTTTCTCAGGCTGTGACGAGGCGCCTAGGTTCTGGTCAGGAGCGCTCCACGGCTACCTTTAGTGTGGTTTGATAGGCTTAGGGATTGCGGTCTGCAGAGTTCCCACGTCTCAGAGCTCGTTCTATTATTTTGGGTTATTGTCAGTTCACTGTATGTGCTCTGACCTCCATGTCCATTGTGATTCTGAATTGCCTTTCATAACAGGTGACAGATGTTGCAGCCAGATCTCCCTCATGTCTGGTACTAGCCACCTTCTCCTTTATATGTACTGCCTGGAGAGGTCGCATTAGGCTTCTCCATACAGCGCTTGTACAGGGCACGGCTTTGACCTCCATTACTGTCTGTTTTCTGTTGATGTAATGTGTAACCTGTGTGACTATGAGATGTCACTGCTATCATATCTATGGTGGATGTATGTTATGTCTCACTGTAAATATGAAACAATGTACAAATGCTGGTACAATTTTCTGTTACAGTTCGGCATTAACCTTCTAAGCCCAAGGGAAGGGCAGTCCTCCAGCCATGATTCCCTAGAGGTTTCCTCCACAGGGGTTTTCCTCTCCTGAGTGCTGAAGGATGATTCTTCGTGAGTCGGGGGTTGTGCCATTTTCACTGTCTTTTTCATAGCAATTGCCTGATTCTAAATTTCATACACTGAATGAAATAATAATGTGATTTGTTATAAAATTTGGTCGATTTAACATCCAATAAAAGTGTTTTCTTCGTTTCTTTCACAATCTTGGGTTGGCGGGATTTTCTTTGGAATCAGGATTCAGCATCTATGATCAAGCCATGGAGCCAGATATGGAGCTGGAGCATTTCTAACCTCGTGCTGGAAGACAGGATGGAGCAGACGACAATGGGTTACTGCACAATTAGCGCAAGTTCACACTATTACTTGCATTCAGATAATGGGGGTGATTCAGGGCCAGGCTGGGATGAAAAGCAGCTTTGGTACACAAAATTCAATAGCCCATATAAAATAAAAGTTCTCAACTCAAATCGTAGAACACTGACAGGTCGTGTCGAATTTTGTTTTACTTGTTACCCCACTTGCTTAAATGTGTTGGATAATCACTTTAAAGGGGATGTATACTACTTAGACAACCTCTTATCAATCCAAATGTTTCCCCCTTTTAAAATAATAAAATGTATACACTCCTCCAATTCCTACTTGGACCATGTACCAGCGTTACGTTATGTGATCCCTCTAGCCAATCAGCACTGGCTTCACTCTACACATACAGTGGGCACGGAAAGTATTCAGACCCCTATAAATTTTTCACTCTGTGTCATTGCAGCCATTTGGTAAATTCAAAAAAGTTCTTTTTTTTTCACGTTAATGTACACTCTGCACCCCATTTGCCAGTTCATTTTCCCACGCTCAGGATTTCACCGCTGGTCAAGCTGTGAGTCAGTGCAGCATCAGTGACGTCAGCATTAGTCACTGATGCTGCTGCCGGCTGTTTCTCATTCATTCATCAGTGGTTTACAGCTGTGACAGTCGCATTAGCACCGATCACAGTTGTAAACTGTATATCCCCTAGATATGGATTACGGTGTGGGAATGAACGCCGGACAGGTATGGTATATTGTTAGTTTGTTATTTTTTCATTTATTACAGGAGATTGAGGGTGTCGCATGGATTAGCAGTAACAATAAAATCGTCAAACTGTGTTCAGTGTTTTATTTAATTAAAATACTTTATTCTGGCTGTGTCTTTATTTAACCATTTACCAACTATAGGATTAGTAATGGATAGGTATCTTATTGACACCTCTCCATTACTAAACCGGCTTGATATCACCTTTCAATTCAAAGGTGACATCAACCCCACAACTATTACCCCACTTGCCACCACTACAGGGCAAGTGGGAAGAGCAAGGCTAAGTGCTGGAATTGGTGCATCTTACAGATGTGCCTTTTCTGGGGCAGCTGAGTGCTGATGTTTTAAGCCGGGAGGGGGGGGGGCAATATTAATGGTCCCTTCCTAGGCTATTAATATCAGCCCGCAGCTGTCTGCATAGCCTTTGCTGGTTACTAATTATAGGGGGACCCTATTTTAATAGCCAGTAAAGGCTAAGTATATATCTATGAGCTGATATTAATAGCCTGGGAAGCTCCATGGGTATTATCTCCTTCCCAGGCTATAAACATCTGCCCCCAGTCACTGGTTTTGAAAACTGTGGGAGCCCACACCATTTTTAAAAAAAAAAATAGTTTATTAAATACATGTCCAGTAATTAGCGCACACACTGTACTAATTGTATTTGTCCCGGACATCTATATATCGACCTACATGTATTTACTGTATGTAATCCATCTCTTCTATCCTGTCAGCTCCTGCAGTGATTTTTACTGAAACCGGCAAATTAACCCCTTCATGACCTTGGGATTTTTCGTTTTTCCGTGTTCCTTTTTCACTCCTCTCCTTCCCAGAGCCATAACTTTTATTTTTCCGTCAATTTGGCCATGTGAGGGCTTATTTTTTGCGGGACGAGTTGTACTTTTGAACGACATCATTGGTTTTAGCATGTTGTGTACTAGAAAACGGGAAAAAAATTCCAAGTGCGGTGAAATTGCAAAAAAAGTGCAATCCCACACTTGTTTTTTTGTTTGGCTTTTTTGCTAGGTTCACTAAATGCTAAAACTGACCTGCCATTATGATTCTCCAGGTCATTACGAGTTCATAGACACCTAAAATGACTAGGTTATTTTTTACCTAAGTGGTGAAAATAAATTCCAAACTTTACTAAAAAAAAAAAAAAATTGCGCCATTTTCCGATACCCGTAGCGTCTCCATTTTTCATGATCTGGGGTCGGTTGAGGGCTTATTTTTTGCGTGCCGAGATGACGTTTTTAATGATAGCATTTTGGTGCAAATACGTTCTTTTGATCGCCCGTTATTGAATTTTAATGCATTGTCACGGCGACCAAAAAAAGTAATTCTGGCGTTTCAAATTTTTTTCTCGCTACGCTGTTTAGCGATCAGGTTAATGTTTTTTTTAGTTGATAGATCGGGCGATTCTGAGCGCGGCGATACCAAATATGCGTAGATTTGAAATTTTTTTTATTGATTTATTTTGATTGGGGCGAAAGGGGGGTGATTTAAACTTTTATATTTTTTTTTATTTTTTTCACATTTTTTTAACTTTTTTTTTTCACTTTTGCCATGCTTCAATAGCCTCCATGGGAGGCTAGAAGCAGGCACAGCATGATCGCCTCTGCTACATAGCAGCGATCTGCTGTTTGTTGCTATGTAGCTGAAAATCAGGTGTGCTGTGAGCGCCGACCACAGGGTGGCGCTCACAGCTGCCGGTGATCAGTAACCATAGAGGTCTCACAGACCTCTATGGTTACAATTCTGAAGCATCGCCGACCCCCGATCATGTGACGGGGGTCGGCGATGACGTCATTTCCGGCCACCCGGCCGGAAGCGGTAGTTAAATGCTGCTGTCTGCGTTTGACAGTGGCATTTAACTAGTTAATAGGCGCGGGCAGATCGCGATTCTGCTCGCGCCTATTACGGGCACATGTCAGCTGTTCAAAACAGCTGACATGTCCCGGCTTTGATGCGGGCTCACCGCCGGAGCCCGCATCAAAGCAGGGGATCTGACCTCGGACGTACTATCCCGTCCGAGGTCAGAAAGGGGTTAATTACCTGCTTTTCTTCTGTCTATCTCTGTTTATATATATATATATATATATATATATATATATAATCTGTGTCACATGTATATATATATTCTATGTGTATATGTATATTCTATCTTTTCTATTATAACCTGTCAGTGTGATTTTTACAGTAGCAGCATATGAATTACACGCTTTTCAATGGACACCGGTGCGTAAAAATCAGACAGCGCTCGCATGGTGCGAGTGATGTGCGTTTTTTTCTCATCTATTGACTCGCATTGGCGAGTCTCGTCTGAGATTCGCAGCATGCTGTGATTTTTTTCTCAAGTCTGATTTCAGCTGAAATAAAAAAAAAATAGCAGATGAGATGTAACTCATTCAATAACATTGGTCCGAGTGCAATCCAATTTTTTATCTGATTGCACTCATTTGTTTCTTGCACAAATGGGTATGAGCCCTTAGGGTCATTGTCTTGTTGGAAGATGAACCTCGGCCAAGTCTGAGGTCCAGAGCTCTCTGGAAGAGGTTTTCATCCAGGATATCTTTTTACTTGGACACATTCATGTTTCCTACAATGACAATTTCAAAGAGAAAAAAAAAAACTCCAAGTAAATGTGGCGCTAAGCACCTACGGATTTTTTGAATTCATCCACTTCAAGTGAAAAATGTTAAAAAATTCATTTATTTTCTCAAAATAAAAAAATAAAATATATTTGTAAATTTTTTTAAAAAACAGTACAACGCGTTTCCGCTGCTATTTTTACAGTGCAGCCTTCATCAGGTAGTAAAAAAACAAAAAGAACAAACAATACAATAAGCACTATAAAATGATCATTTTATAGTGCTTATTGTATTGTTTGTTCTTTTTGTTTTTTTACTACCTGATGAAGGCTGCACTGTAAAAATAGCAGCCGAAACGCGTTGTACTGTTTTTTCAAAAAATTTACAAATATACTTTATTTTTTTATTTTGAGAAAATAAATGAATTTTTTAACATTTTTCACTTGAAGTGGATGAATTCAAAAAATCCGTAGGTGCTTAGCGCCACATTTACTTGGAGTTTTTTTTTTTTTTTTCTCTTTGAAATTGCCACTTATGTGGATCTGAAGCAGGATCAACACATAGTTCTCCAAAGTGAGCTGCACACCTTATTGGATTATACAACATACGAAGAAGAGTTGCCTAAAGAATTGATTCCTTGAGAATCTCAACGTGCATTTCTTACCGATAGAAGGTGAGCATAACTACAAATAAAAGAAATGTTTTTAACTTGTTGGTAAAAACGTATTACGCTCAGAGGAAGCGCCGCACTTGTCTCTTTTTTTTTTTTCCCCCTCTTTCCCTAAACCAGGGTATTTCTAAAGTCCTACAATGACAACCAGTCGTCCTGTCCCTGAATCAGAAAAACACCCCCATAGCATGATGCTGCGACCACCATGTTTGAATGTTGGGATTATATTGAGCAGTGCCTGGTTTTCTCCACACATACAGCTTAGAATTATCACGAAAAAGGTCTATCTTCGTCTTATCAGACTAGAGAATCTTATTTCTCATAGTCTGGGGGTCCTGCATTTGTTTTTTAGCAAACTATGCAGGCTTTCATATGTCTTGCACTGAGAAGAGGTTCCGTCAGGTCACTCTGCCATAAAGGTCTGACTGGTGGAGGGCTGCAGTGATAGTTGACTTTGTGGAACTTTCTCCCATCTCCCTACTGCATCTCTGGAGCTCAGCCACAGTGATCTTTGGGTTCTTCTTTACCTCTCTCACCAAGGCTCTTCTCCCACGGTTGCGCAGTTTGGCTGGACGGTCAGGTCTACGAAGACTTCTGGTGGTCCCAAACTTCTTCCATTTAAGGATTATGGAGGCCACTGTGCTCTTAAGAACCTTGAGTCAGTGGCGTAGGAAGGGGGGGACGGGCCGCCCCGGGCGGCACAATGCGGGGGGTGGGCCGGCGCTGGCTGAAGAAGAAGATGAGAGAGAGAGCGCTATCTGCGCTATACCATTTGTTGGTGGGGCGGCGGCGGCCATCTTACGGAGGCCGCGCGTGCGCAGATGATGGTAGTGCTTCCCGGGGCTTCAGGAAAATGGCCGCGGGATGCAGCTGGAGATCGCGGCGGCCATTTTCTTGAAGCCGTGTGCCCATGTGTTCGCATCTTATTATTACCCGCCGGCCCTAACTTTCACTTTAACTTTCACTTTCACATCTCCTGAGGCGGCTGCCACTGCAGCGATTCCAGGAAGGCTAACGCTGGGGATCTCTGACTGGCTGCACAGCAGCAGCAGCTACAGTAACAGATCACATCACATCGGATTCGAATCGGATCAGAAGATTCATTCAGTCAGATCATCAGAGGCAGACTCGCTGCGCTGGGGTCCTGGGGATCTCTGCATGCACAGCAGCAGCAGGCAGCTACAGATCACATCAGATTCGGATCAGATTCATTCAGAGCAGCAGACTCTCAGGCATGCTGCGCAGCTGCAGTCCCTAACAGGTATTTTTAAGCACAGTTTTTATGTGGAATTTAATATTGGTTTGTGACTTTAGAGAGGGCCAGGCATCTAGGGTTTATGTACCACTTCCTTATGGTACTGTCTAAATGTATATTGTATGTTGTGACCAGTGCAACACTAAGGCTACTTTCACACTAGCGTCGGATTCGGCCCGTCGCATTGCATCGGGCCGAGATTCCGACGCTAGCGTTTGATGCGCCGCACAACGGGTGCAGCGGGTGCATTTCTCCGACGCATCCGCTGCCCCATTGTGAGGTGCGGGGAGGTGGGGGCGGAGAGTTCTGGCCACGCATGAACAGTCTGAAAAAGCGGTCCGTCGGCAGCAAAAAACGTTACATTTAACGTTTTTTGCTCCCGGCGGTCCGCCACAACACGGCACAACCGTCGCACGACGGTTGCGACGTGTGTCAATACCGTACGTCGCAATGCGTCGCTAATGTTACTCTATGGGGCAAAACCGCATCCTGCAAACAACTTTGCAGGATGCGTTTTTTCCCCTAAACGACGCATTGCGACGTATTAAAAAAAACGCCAGTGTGAAAGTAGCCTTAGGCTGGCTACTTTCACACTGGCGTCGGAATCTCCCCGTCGCAATGCGTCGGGGAGAGATTCCGACGCTAGCGTTTAACGCTTTGCACAACGGAGGCAGCGGATGCATGTCTCCGGCGCATCCGCTGCCCCATTGTAAGGTGCGGGGAGGTGGGGGCGGAGTTCCGTCCACGCATGGGGGGGGGGGGGGGCGCCAAACTCGGGAACAGCCCCGGGCGGCAAAAGCTCTAGCTACGCCACTGCCTTGAGTACTACAGAAATTCTGTTGTAACCTTGGCCAGATCTGTGCCTTGCCACAATTCTGTCTCTGAGCTCCTAGGCCAGTTCCTTTGACCTCATGATTCTCATTTGGTCTGACATGCACTGTGAGGTCTTATATAGACAGGTGTGTGCCTTTCCAAATCAAGTCCTATCAGTTTAATTAAACACAGCTGGACTCCAATGAAGGAGTAGAACCATCTTTAGGAGGATCTCAAGGAAATGGACAGCATGTGACTTAAATATGGGTGTCTGAGCAAAGGGTCAATACTTATGACCATGTGATATTTCAGTTTTTCTTATTTATAAAATTTGCAAAACTTACTACATTTCTTTTTTTTCAGTCAAGATGGGGTGCAGAGTGTAAATTAATGTGAAAAAAAATATAAACTTTTATGAATTTACCAAATGGCTGAAATGAAACAGTGTGAAAAATGTAAAGGAGTTTGAATACTTTTTGTACCTATTGTACATACAACTGAAGAGAGAGAGCAGCAGCACATCTGTGTCACAGCTGAGTACATCCAGTTATTCACAAACTGGCTACAGGTCTTGCTCTTTTGTGGATTGAGTTGAATCTGTTAGGAACATTTTACATAACGTTTGGGATCACATTTAGGGCCCCTTTCCACTTGTGAGAAAAACGGACGAGTGCAATCCGATAAAAAATCGGATTGCACTCGGACCAATGTTTTTCAATAGGTGACATTCCATTTGCGATTTTTTTCCCAGCCGAAATCGGACTGAGAAAAATCTGTGTCGGCTGAGAAAAAAATCGCAGCATGCTGCGTATTGCTGAGATTCTCGGACGAGACTCGCCAATGCAAGTCAATGGGTGTGAGAAAAAAACCGCATGGAATACGGACCATCCGTATTCCATCTGTTTTTTATGGATACCTTACCATTCTGTGGCACAGAACACTGTAAATAGTCCTGTAAATGACTGTATAAAAATAGTTGCAGAGAAAAAAAACGGATTGCATACGGATGTAAAAACGGATGATGCGATTAAAAAATCGCATTACACTCGCATGACACTCGCATGACAATCGCACACGTTACATCTGTTTTTTCGGTCCGTAAATCGGACCGTTTTTTTCTCACACAAGTGGAAAGTGGCCCTTATCTGGCGTTCTATGCATAGCACTCACATCAGGGTTTCCATCTAAATGTCCAAGTGACTTGATTCAGATGAAACCCCTGAGGGATCCATTCACTATAATGAGGCAGCACAGTTAATCTGGACTCTGTCTGGTCTCTGTTCAGCTGTGTCCTTCCTTTCAGAGGTGCACAAACCTGTGGCTGACAGCACTTTTATGCAATTGGATTTTTCTGCTCAGTTTTTGAAAAATCCGCAGGTAAAACGCACTGTGCATAGCCATATTTCAACAGCTATGTTATGGCTATATTTTTTTGTTGAACAAGTTGACGTTTTTCTTGGTACCATTTTTGGGCAGATAACATTTTTTGATCACTTTCTATTCCAAGTTTTGGGAGGCAGAATGAACAGACATCAGAAATTTCAGGAATTGTTTTTTGGGGTTTTCTTTATGCCGCTCTGCGTGTGGTTAAATTGATAAGGCAGCTTTATTCTTCGGATCAGTACAATTACAGCGATACTGCATTTGTATCTTTTTTTTATGTTTTGTCACTTCTACACAATAAAATATACTTTATAGAAAAAAATTGTTATTTTTGTATTGCATTATTCTGAGAACTACAACTTTTTTGTTTTTCTGCTGTGTGGCAGGTTATTTTTTGAAGGACAAGTTTATGTTTTCATCCATACCATTTTCATTTACAGTGGTCTTTTTGATCACATTTTATTCCACTTTTTGTTTGGCGGCATTTTTTTGCGTTTTTTTTTACGATATTCACTGAAGGGGTTAACTGATGGAACAGTTTTGTAGGTCGGGTTGTTCCGGATGCTGCTATATGTGTATTTTTTTGTTTATTTTGGGGTACAATACATTTTAATTATTTTGTGATTTTAAAAGTTTTACGATTTTTTTCTTTTCTGCAGTCTGATTGCAGTTCTAATGCATACAGTGTGCAATGCACCAGCACTGTCAGCCATGCAGACAAAATAGTTAGTAAGGCTAGTTTCACATTTGCGTCTATGTGCGCAGCGTATCATCCGCAAACACATGCAAAAACGCATGCAGCCCCTGCGCAGGCGTACTTCTCTGCCCTATTGATAGCAGGGCAAGATGCTGCAGTGCGCAGGCGCTGGGTCTCTCTGACCTTTCCCGAGGCCTGCGCACTGCAGTACTTTGCTCTAAACAGGGCAAAGTACTCCTGCGCCAGAGCCACAGCGTGCAGACAAGAGGACGTCATCGTAAGAAGATGGGAGGCCCCGGACTGGACCGTGATGCCCATCGGATCAGGACGCCCTTGCTGCCCACTTTGATGCCCATGTTTGTGCCAGCGTTATAATTTTGGTAGCCGAATACACTTTTCACATCACTCCACCTCGCTGTATTATTTTTTTTATTATTGTGATTTTTGTTGTGAAACCTGTAAAAAAAAAAAAAAGGCTGAATAACCCAACTTTTGCGTCCTGCACTGCAGTGACCCTGTGCGTGGTAACAGTGGGGATGAGCCCGAGCTCTCCGGGCTGCGGCGCCTTCGCTCGGTGACAGATCGCAGAGCACCAGCTATATACACACCAGCTATATACACAACAGCAGCTATACACACCAGCAGCTATACACATGCCAGCTATATACACACGCCAGCTATACACACACACCAGCTATATACACACCAGCAGCTATACACACACCAGCTATACACACACCAGCAGCTATACACACACACCAGCAGCTATACACACACACCAGCAGCTATACACACACACCAGCAGCTATACACACACACCAGCAGCTATATACACACCAGCAGCTATATATACACACCAGCAGCTATACACACACACCAGCTATATACACACCAGCAGCTATATACACACCAGCAGCTATATACACACCAGCAGCTATATACACACCAGCAGTTATATACACACCAGCAGCTATACACACACCAGCAGCTATACACACACCAGCAGCTATATACACACCAGCAGCTATATACACACCAGCAGCTATACACACACACCAGCAGCTATACACACACCAGCAGCTATATACACACCAGCAGCTATATACACACAAGCTATATATACACACCAGCTATATACACACACCAACAGCTATATACACACACCAACAGCTATATACACACCAGCAGCTATATATACACACCAGCAGCTATATACACACACCAGCAGCTATACACACACCAGCAGCTATATACACACCAGCAGCTATATACACACAAGCTATATATACACACCAGCTATATACACACACCAACAGCTATATACACACACCAACAGCTATACACACACCAACAGCTATATACACACACCAACAGCTATATACACTCCAGCAGCTATATACACACGCCAGCTATACACACGCCAGCTATACACACACCAGCTATATACACGCACCAGCTATATACACACGCCAGCTATACACACACAAGCTATATACACACCAGCTATATACACACACACCAGCTATATACACACACGCCAGCTATACACACACACCAGCTATATACACACACACACCAGCTATATACACACGCCAGCTATACACACGCCAGCTATATACACACGCCAGCTATATACACACGCCAGCTATACACACGCCAGCTATATACACACGCCAGCTATACACACACACACCAGCTATATACACACACACACCAGCTATATACACACACACACCAGCTATATACACACACACACCAGCTATACACACACACCAGCTATATACACACACACACCAGCTATATACACACACACACACCAGCTATATACACACACCAGCTATACACACACACCAGCTATATACACACACACACCAGCTATATACACACACCAGCTATACACACACACACCAGCTATGTACACACACACACCAGCTATACACACACACCAGCTATGTACACACACACCAGCTATATACACGCCCCGCATTCCACCGCTGCACGCACTGTCTGTCTGACATGACACAGCACTCCTGTTAGCTGCGGGGAAGTTTACCTCTGGGGGAGGGGTCTTTTTCTTCTTCCCATTGGTCGAGCTCATCTCTAATCTTCGCGCTGATTGGTCAGAATCCTGAACTTCTGCTCTCTCTGACAGGAGGGCGTGGTCTGTGCGGCTCCGAGTTTGCAGAAGTTTCCTCCCCGCTCAGTCTGTGGCGCTGGTGACCGGACTGCAGCTGCTCTGTGTGTACGAGGCGGCACCATGTTCCGAGCTGTGCTGGGGAAACTCTGCTCCAGGGCATCACCGGTGCCTCTGGGGGTCCAGATCGGCAGATTTTCTGCTGCTGCCATTCCTGCCCCCAACCCTAAGCCCGACGTCCACTATAACCAGGTAATGACCCCATGGTTGTGTTGTGTATGGGCTACAATGGAAGTCTATGGTAAATGTAGACGCTGAGGCTGAAATCGCTGCGATGTCGGACTAGAGTTGATCGTCCTACCGATCTCCCGTCTCTCTGCAGTGTGATCTGGCGCAGATCTCGGCCTCAGTCCTGCGATTTCCTGGCTCTGTAAGTTGGAGTGTGGGCTCTATAGGCTGCAGTGTATACACCCAGCCCTGTGCCTCTGGTGTTACACAATGGCACCGCAGTGATCGGTCGCAGCACCAGATGTTTCTCACTTTTTGCAGCTTTGAAATAATTTTTCATAGGAATGTTGTAATGATGGCGGGTGAGATCAGCCATTACAGCGATCGTTAGTATTACACAGGCGGAGTGATGGGCAGAGCCGGAGTAACAGCCTCATCTGAGCCGCCAGATGTCCCATGGAAGAATGACTGATACTTTGTGACTTTGTTTCCTATTAAGGTATGTGCAGACGTGTACTTGTGCATCTTCCAACCCGCAGCATCCAGATGTTACAGCATAGAGGATGCAATTTCAAGAAATGCCGTATCCACTATGTGTGCACAGACACCCGGGTTTCAGTTGCGGAGACGGACATGCGGCGCATCTTTCCAGACTGCAGTATGTCTATTTATGTTGCAGAGATGTGAGCCTCCTCAAGATAAATATCACAATGTATTGGACGCAGTGAATCCGCAAGGTTCAGTGAACACAGAGGAGTCACCTGCCGGCAGCGCTTTGTACACAGCAGACATGTGCTGCGTCCAAAGCGCTGCCAGTTACTGAACGTCTGCACATACCCTAACACATGATCCGGCAGCTCTCCTCCTAGGTCTATTTAGTAAGTATTTACATTCCCACCATAAAACCATTTGGGAGAATATTGCTGCTGTTCTTCTGTTGTCAACTTATAAACATATGTCGAGGAATAAAAACTGGGGGTACACAGACTCTCTGTCCAATCTGTGCTATGTATGGGCAGCACGGTGGCTCAGTGGTTAGCACTGCAGCTCTGGGGTCCGGGGTTTAACCCCTTCATGACCGTGGGATTTTTCGTTTTTCCATGTTCGTTTTTCACTCCCCTCCTTCCCAGAGCCATAACTTTTTTATTTTTCCGTCAATTTGGCCATGTGAGGGCTTATTTTTTGCGGGACGAGTTGTACTTTTGAACGACATCATTGGTTTTACCATGTCGTGTACTAGAAAACAGGAAAAAAATTCCAAGTGCGGTGAAATTGCAAAAAAAGTGCAATCCCACACTTGTTTTTTGCTTGGCTTTTTTGCTAGGTTCACTAAATGCTAAAACTGACCTGCCATTATGATTCTCCAGGTCATTATGAGTTCATAGACACCTAACATGACTAGGTTATTTTTTACCTAAGTGGTGAAAAAAAATTCCAAACTTTGCTAAAAAAAAAAAAATTTGCGCCATTTTCCGATACTCGTAGCGTCTCCATTTTTCATGATCTGAAGTCGGTTGAGGGCTTATTTTTTGCGTGCCGAGCTGGCGTTTTTAATGATTCCAATTCGGTGCAGATACGTGCTTTTGATCGGCCGTTATTGCATTTTAATGCAATGTCGCGGCGACCAAAAAAACGTAATTCTGGCGTTTCAATTTTTTCTCATTACGCCGTTTAGCGATCAGGTTAATGCTTTTTTTTATTGATCGGGCGATTCTGAACGTGGCGATACCAAATATGTGTAGATTTTATTTTTTTTTAATTGATTTATTTTGATTGGGGGAAAGGGGGGTGATCTAAACTATTATATTTTTTTATTTTGTTCACTTTTTTTAACTTTTTTTTTTACTTTTGCCATGCTTCAATAGCCTCCATGGGAGGCTAGAAGCAGGCACAACTCGATCGCCTTTGCTACATAGCAGCGATCTGCTGATCGCTGCTATGTAGCAGAAATGGAGGTGTGCTGTGAGCGCTGACCACAGGGTGGCGCTCACAGCCACCGGTGATCAGTAACCATAGAGGTCTCTAGGACCTCTATGGTTACCATCCTGACGCATCGCCGACCCCCGATCATGTGACGGGGGTCGGCGATGACGTCATTTCCGGCCGCCCGGCCGGATGCAGTAGTTAAATGCCGCTGTCTGCGTTTGACAGCGGCATTTAACTAGTTAATAGCAGCGGGTCAATCGCGATTTCACCCGCCGCTATTGCGGGCACATGTCAGCTGTTCAAAACAGCTAACATGTCCCGGCTTTGATGCGGGCTCACCGCGGAGCCCTGCATCAAAGCAGGGGAGCTGACATCGGACGTACTATACCGTCCGATGTCAGTAAGGGATTAAGCGAATCTGTCACCAGTTTTGGCTGGTATGAAGTAAGACCACCACCTTTCGGGACTGATGGCCTTCTATAATGACGTATATCTGCCCCCAACCTGTAAGAGAAGAAAGATGACTTTAATTATACTCATCTGCGGGGCGGTCCGGTCCGAGGGGTGTCTCAGGTCTTGGTCCGGCGCCTTCCATCTTCTTACGATCCCTGTCCTCATTGCTTCATGTGAATGACGTCTTCCTTCGTCATCCACACAATCTCCTTGGCATCGCGCTCTTGCACAGGCGTACTTAACCACCCCGTTGAGTGCAGAGTAAAGTACTGCAGTGTGTGCCGTGCGGGAAAGGTCAAAGAGCCCCCCACATCTAGATAAATTCCTTGAGGAGTCTAGTTTCCAAAATGGGGTCACTTTTGTGGGATTCCCACTGTTTAGGCACATCAGGGTCTCTCCATTCATGACATGACACCCGCAGAGCATTCCATTAACCCTGCTGTTCTGTTGGTCAAAAATGACCGACTTTGAACTTCAATATTCTTTAAAATATTCAAGATGCGGCTCTGAAACTCGTGGCCGACCGACCCATCCTCATTTAAGTCAATCAACCACAAGTTTCAGAACCGCATCTTGAACACCCCAAAAAATACCAAAGTTCAAAATAGGTCTCCCCAGACCGAACAGAACAGCAGGGTTAAAGGGAACCTGTCACTCCCCCCCAGGCATTTTTAACTAAAAAGAGCACTAATGCTGCATTCTGTGAAGGTGGCTCTTCTTTTTGGGGTCCCTTCTAACGCTGCAA
The DNA here is from genome assembly GCF_032444005.1 of Ranitomeya imitator. Classification (NCBI taxonomy): domain Eukaryota; kingdom Metazoa; phylum Chordata; class Amphibia; order Anura; family Dendrobatidae; genus Ranitomeya; species Ranitomeya imitator. The sequence continues at coordinate 246,418,280 of NC_091282.1, forward strand.
TACTACTTTTTATAATTTGTGCGCCATACCTTTAGTCTGTCTGGGGGGGGCACATCTTTTCCCCCGGACACAACCGCCTCCCAGCCATCACTCAGCCCTGTCCGGCGCGCGTCCTCTACCTTCAGTAACGTACCCGTCGCCTGCGCTGTGCTTTCCTTTTTCAGGCATGCGCAGGAAAGCACAGGGACGAATAGTATGAAAAGCACATGTTGATGCAATGGGTGTCCCTGATTTTTATTGTAATGTACATATTGTAGATTCAGACTGAAGGCAGCAAAATTGTGAAGACACACATGTGGAACCAAAGGGTTAAGAAATGTGTGTAAAAACAAAACCGAATATGTTAAACCTTAGATTCCTGAAGGTACCCCTTCTTTAATAATTTTACACCCCCTTGACATTCTCTCAAGCCGCTTCATCAGGCAGTCCCTAGATTGGCTTTCTGACTGCCCTGAAAAACTTGCTGAGCACACGTCGCTGCTTTGAATTCTCTGTGCTCCAACTCATTCCAAACCATCTAAACTGTCTGGTGACTGTGGAGTCCTGTCATCTGATGCAGCACTCCATTCCTCTCCTTCTTGGGCACATTGCCTGGAGGGTTTTTTTATTTAAGGGTGGGGAGTCATTGACGTGTTGCAACATCAATAATGATCCCATTGAATGCAAAACGCATGTTGTGGAATGCTGTGGTAGCCATGCTGGACAAGAATGCCTTGAATTTGGAATAAATCAACAAGTTTCAGTGGCAAAGCACTACCACACCATTACACCTCCCCCTGCTTCATGGTGGGAACCAAACAAGTAGAAGCTGTATCTGCTCACCTTTTTGCAAAGCCATGTTTGTTCTCATATTTTGACTCTTCAGGCCACAGTACATATTTCTGCTGATCCAATATCCAGTTCTTGTATTGTCTCAAACAAGTCTCTTGTTTGCAGAGCTCAACAGTGACTTCTTTGCAGCAATTCGCCCATAAAGTCTTGCCTTTAGCAGTCTCTACTGAGCACTAGATGTAAAGTAGCGGACACATCTCCACATCTGTGTACTTATGATGGCTGTTATCAGAGGTACTGTCAATTTACAGTTTCTGAGGCTGGTAAATCTGTTGAACTTATCCTCTGCAGCAGAGGTAATTAGTTGTTTGTTTGTTTTTTCTGGGGTGGTCCTCATGTGAGCCAGTTTCATCATAGTGATTGATGGTTTATATGACTTGCACTTGAGATCTTCAAGGTTCTAGGAATTTTCCAGATTGACTAGCCTTGATATCTTAAAAGTATTGATGGACTATTTTTTCTTTACTCGGTTGAGGGGTTGTCATATTCTGGCTTACAACAGTTGTGGAATATGACTCGGCATTGTATGGAACTGTGTACCAATAGTTCTTCTGCAAAACACTCCAGATTGTTGCAAACACATTCTGAATGCCATAGATTCCACAAATGAACTCTTGACTGGGCCTGGACATTAGCAGACATTCCAGATCACTACCACATGAAGTTGTTTGAGTGAATGCCAAGGGGGTGTAAAGCTGTCAATGGAGAAAAGGAGGTAGCTTGAGCAATTTAAGGTGGGCTATCATACATTCTGGTTTGTTTCACACGTGTTAATTTACACATGTGATCATTACTGATTTTGCTGCCTACAGTCTGAATCTACACTGTGCACAATGAGCACAAGGACAACCATCGCATAAACAGGGGTGTATCCCATCTTTTGACCCATGTTATATCTGTTGGATGAATGATCAATTGTCCCAACAGTTATCTGTTTATAGCCCCAGGGAATCTGTCTTCATAATTTCACACCTCAAACTATATGAGCATTTAGGTTTTTCAAAGACCAGTCCAGCAATACCTTTAACTTGGTCTGTCAGTTCTTCTGTTACTGGGAAATCAGTGTTTGAATTGACGGGTGGCACGGTGGATAACACTGCAGCCTTGCAGCGCTGGAGTCCTGGGTTCAAATCCCACCATGGACAACATCTGCAAGGAGTTTGTATGTTCTCCCCTGTTTAGGTGGGTTTCCTCCGGGTACTCCGGTTTCCTCCTGCATTCCAAAGACATAATGATAGGGAATTTAGATTGAGTCCCATTGGGGACAGCGATGATAATGTGTGCAAACTGTAAAGCGCTGTGGAATATGTTAGCGCTATATAAAAATAAAGATTATTATTAGTGATGAGTGAATATACTTGTTACTCGAGATTTCACGCTTGGGTGTCCTCCGAGTATTTTTTAGTGCTTGGAGATTTAGTTTTCTTAGCCGCAGCTGGATGATTTACAGCTACTAGCCAGCTTGATTACATGTGGGGATTCCCTAGCAACCAGGCAACCCCCACGCTGGCTAATGGCTGTAAATCATTCAGCTGAGGCAATGAAAACTAAACCTCCGAGCACTAAAAAATACTCGGAGGACCCCCGAGCGTGCTCGAGAAATCTCAAGTAACAAGTGTATTCACTCATCACTAATTATTTATTTATTACATATAAATGAGGCTGTAGATCTGAATCCTCTCACACCAGCTTTATTCCTCGCCCAGTACAATCTCCTCCTGCTTGACTGACAAATGACTTTGGGCAAAGGAGTCGGGGAAACTACTTGTTAGTTAAGCAGGAGCATGTGGTGCTAGATTGGAAATAGAGCTGGAGTGGCAGAGACTTCAGATCTACAGTAGCTCTTCAGCTTCATTTCCATATCAATTAAATGCTGATTTCTCAAACACAGGAACTGACTGGCCATGTAAAGGTATTGCGGGACGTTTCTTTGAAAGAGCTACATGCGCGTATAAGTAGTTTGAGGGGTAAAATCTGGCTCACATTTTTCCATTGACTGAGTGAATATCCTATGAATACTACGGTTCTTACTGGAGCTTTGGACTGGCTGTAGGCAGAAGTCGCAAAAGACCATTGATTTTAGTCAGCAGTTCTTAGTGGCTTCATCAGCATCCACTGACTATCACATGTGTGGGTGTTGGCAGGCCATTTACGTTTGTTTCCCTAACATATGAGCAGCATCAGAGACTTCTGACTGCCTTTATCTTCCTGTGTTCACATTAAATGGAAATTAAAGGGGTCTTTCAGGTTTTAATATTTTCTGTTTAAGTGTATGTGCACACGATGCGGATTTTGCTGCGGATCCGCAGCGTTTGCACAGCTGCGGATCCGCAGCAGTTTCCCCTGCGTTTACAGCACAGTTCAATGTAAACGTATGGGAAAAAAAAAACGCTGTGCACATGCTGCGGAAAAAAACGCGCGGAAACGCAGCGGTTTACAATCCGCAGCATGTCTCTTTTCTGCGGATTTAGGCTACGTTCACACTAGCGTTGCGCCGCCCTGCGTCGGCGACGCACGGAAAAACGCGCGCAAAAACGCGCGCGTTTTGCGACGCGTGCGTCGTTTTTTGACGAAATCGGACGCAAGAAAAATGCAACTTGTAGCGTTTTCTTGCGTCCGACGCTAGCGTCTAAAACGACGCACGTGTCGGAAAACGCGTGCAAAAAGACGCACACGTCCCCTATGTTAAACATAGGGGCGCATCGCCGACGCAACAGCGACGCGACGCTAATGTGAACGTAGCCTTACAACTGCCCTTATGGAAAACCGCAATGGAAACCGCAGGAAAACCGCGATAAATCCGCAGCGGTTTTCCACTGCGGATTTATCAGTTCTACTGGAATCCTCTGCGGAAAAATCCAGTGGACCCAGACTACATGTGCACATAGCCTTAACCCCTTAGTGACAGAGCCAAATTTTTGAAATCTGACCAGTGTCACTTTATGTGGTAATAACTCTGCAACGCTTCAACAAATCCCAGTGATATTGAGATTGTTTTTTCGTGACATATTATACTTTATGATAATGGTAAATTTAGGTCAATATGTTGTGTTTATTTATAAAAAATATCAAAAATTTGAGAAAAATGTTAAATTAGCAATTTTCAAAATTTGAATGATTATCCCTTTAATCCAGATGGCCATACCACAGCAAACCATTAATAAATAACATTTCCCACATGTCTGCTTTACATCAGCACCATTTGTAAAATGTTATTTTATTTTTTTAGCATTTTAGGAGGCTTAACATTGTAGCAACAATTTTTCATATTTTCAAGGAAATTTACTAAATTTATTTTTTTAGGGATTTATCCATGTTTGAAGTGACTTTAGGGGTCTCAAATATTGGGAAACCCCCCAAACGTCATACCATTTTAAAAACAACACCCCCAGACATATCAAAAACTGCTGTCAGGTCGTTTATTAACCCTTCAGGTGCTTTACAGGAATTAATGCAAAGTGGTATGACAGAAATGAAAATGTGCATTTTTTTTTACCACCTAAATGCCTCTAACTTCTGAACAGGTTACAACAGCCGCCAGACTCTAAGGCCGCTATTTGGTCATGAATTGCCACGGCAAACATCAGGACCACACAATCATGATCTGAGGGCACAAATTTGGATAAAGAGGAAGCCCCCACACTCTGTTAACCATATATAATGGTGTAGTCACTATTTACAGCAGCATCTAAGGGGTTAAACAGATTTGGACGATGCAAACACTGATCGTGGCTGATGCAGAAAGTTGTCAGCTGTAGTGTACAGCCGACAGATGCTGGATTGTTACCTGTATGGGGAGGATATTCTCTTATATCTCAGGTCAGTTAAAAGGCGTATTGGCGGTCATTAAAGGGTAGAGCGGAGTTATTTCTGCTAGATAATGGAGTACTCCCATAGAGGTTGACTATACTTGTGTTGCAGCCCTGTTTCTGCAATGCCTTAGCGGTACACATACTTACTGTAGTATATGAAGCAATCATTTATTTTTCACTCTTATCCCCACCCCCTCTCTCCGATGTCTGTGTTACCTCAGGCATTGCTGACGTCAAATTACTTGTTAGGGTAACTTTACACTGGGTGTCTTTGTTTTTTTGGTTTTTTTTCTGCAGCAAAACCGGATCTTCTTGGCCAAAAGAATCTGCGTCAAAAACGCAGGCTTAGGTGCGTATTTGGTGCATTTTTTTTTTTCTTTGTCCATGCTAATGTCCTTGAATTTTCAGCAGCAAATAAAGATACCTGCGTTTTTGCTGCGTTTTTTTTTTTTTTTTTCCAACACCCATTCAAGTCAATGGGTAAAAAACGCTGAAAGAAGTGACATGCTCTATGTCCAAAAAACGCAGCAAAGCACAAAATACTGATCAAACAAAAACCATTGTGTGTGCATGAGATTACTGAAATATCATAGGCTTTTCTGGTTCTGTAAAAAGCAGCTGAAAATTAGCATAAAAAAGCAGCAAAAACGCCCTGTGTGAACTTACCCTTATAGTGCGCCAGGATCCTTTTATGAAATTGTTAGATTTGTGGCAAAATGAGGGTGGCTCAATAAAGCTATAGTACAAATGCAGCAATTAACTGATGTTTCCCTATATTTCAGCTGAAAGGTACAGTAGATATAGACAGCTTCACACCCCTGTTAAAATGTCTGGGGGGGGGGGGGGGGTTGTCATGTAAAAACAAAATCCTACAAAGAAGAATTTTTTTTTTTTTTTACAGCGCTAACATATTCCGTGGCGCTTTACAATTTAGACACATTGTCATCACTGTCCCCGATTGGGGCTCACAATCTATGCAAGAAAAGGCTTCTGTATTGCCCCCCTACAGCACAGGCCAGAAATATGAATAATACAACAGATTATCGACACATGCAATACACAACCAGTACTTAACAGAAATTCCTGCAGCTCCTTAAGGCTATGTGCACACATAGAATGGACCACTGCGGATTTTTCCGCAGCAGATTTGATAAATCCGCAGTGGAAAACCGCTGCGGTTTTTACTGCGGATTCCGCTGCAGTTTTACATCTGCAGTTTTCTATTGGAGCAGGTATAAAACCGCTGCGGATTCAGCACAAAGAATTGGCATGCTGCGGAAAATAATCCACTGTTTCTGCGCATTTTTTTCCGCAGCATGGGCACAGCGTTTTTGGTTTACATTGTACTGTAAACTCATGGGAAACTGCTGCGGATCCGCAGCTGCAGAAACGCTGCGAATCCGCAGCAAAATCTGCATCGTGTGCACATAGCCTTAATGTTGCTATAGACCTCTTGATAGATACATGCATGCAAAATACATGCAGACCAAAAGTTTGGACACACCTTATTTAACCCCTTCATGACCCAGCCTATTTTGACCTTAAAGACCTTGCCGTTTTTTGCAATTCTGACCAGTGTCCCTTTATGAGGTAATAACTCAGGAACGCTTCAACGGATCCTAGCGGTTCTGAGATTGTTTTTTCGTGACATATTGGGCTTCATGTTAGTGGTAAATTTAGGTCAATAAATTCTGCGTTTATTTGTGATAAAAATGGAAATTTGGCGAAAATTTTGAAAATTTCGCAATTTTCACATTTTGAATTTTTATTCTGTTAAACCAGAGAGATATGTGACACAAAATAGTTAAATAACATTTCCCACATGTTTACTTTACATCAGCACAATTTTGGAAACAAAATTTTTTTTTTGTTAGGAAGTTATAAGGGTTAAAATTTGACCAGCGATTTCTCATTTTTACAACGAAATTTACAAAACCATTTTTTTTAGGGACCACCTCACATTTGAAGTCAGTTTGAGGGGTCTATATGGCTGAAAATACCCAAAAGTAACACCATTCTAAAAACTGCACCCCTCAAGGTACTCAAAACCACATTCAAGAAGTTTATTAACCCTTCAGGTGCTTCACAGCAGCAGAAGCAACATGGAAGGAAAAAATGAACATTTAACTTTTTAGTCACAAAAATTATCTTTTAGCCTCAATTTTTTCATTTTCACATGGGCAGTAGGATAAAATGGATCATAAAATTTGTTGGGCAATTTCTCCCGAGTACGCCGATACCTCATATGTGGGGGTAAACCACTGTTTGGGCACACGGCAGGGCTCGGAAGGGAAGGCGCGCCATTTGACTATTTGAATGGAAAATTAGCTCCAATTGTTAGCGGACACCATGTCGCGTTTGGAGAGCCCCTGTGTGCCTAAACATTGGAGCTCCCCAACAAGTGACCCCATTTTGGAAACTAGACCCCCCAAGGAACTTATCTAGATGCATATTGAGCACTTTAAACCCCCAGGTGCTTCACAGAAGTTTATAACGCAGAGCCATGAAAATAAAAAATAATTTTTCTTTCCTCAAAAATGATTTTTTAGCCTGGAATTTCCTATTTTGCCAAGGATAATGGGAGAAATTGGACCCCAAATATTGTTGTCCAGTTTGTCCTGAGTACGCTGATACCCCATATGTGGGGGTAAACCACTGTTTGGGCGCACGGCAGGGCTCGGAAGGGATGGCACGCCATTTGGCTTTTTAAATGGAAAATTAGCTCCAATCATTAGCGGACACCATGTCACGTTTGGAGAGCCCCTGTGTGCTTAAACATTGGAGATCCCCCAGAAATGACACCATTTTGGAAACTAGACCCCCAAAGGAACTAATCTAGATGTGTGGTGAGGACTTTGAACCCCCAAGTGCTTCACAGAAGTTTATAACGCAGAGCCATGAAAATAAAAAATTATTTTCTCAAAAATGATCTTTTAGCCTGCAATTTTTTATTTTCCCAAGGGTTACAGACGAAATTGGACCCCAAAAGTTGTTGTCCAGTTTCTCCTGAGTACGCTGATACCCCATGAGTGGGGGTAAACCACTGTTTGGGCACACGTCGGGGCTCAGAAGGGAAGTAGTGACTTTTGAAATGCAGACTTTGATGGAATGGTCTGCGGGTATCACGTTGCGTTTGCAGAGCCCCTGGTGTGCCTGAACAGTAGAAACCCCCACAAGTGACCCCATTTTAGAAACTAGACCCCCCAAGGAACTTATCTAGATATGTGGTGAGCACTTTGAACCCCCAAGTGCTTCACAGACGTTTACAACGCAGAGCCGTGAAAATAAAAAATCATTTTTCTTTCCTCAAAAATTATGTTTTAGCAAGCATTTTTTTAGATTCACAAGGGTAACAGGAGAAATTGGACCCCAGTAATTGTTGCGCAGTTTGTCCTGAGTATGCTGGTACCCCATATGTGGGGGTAAAACACTGTTTGGGCACACGTCAGGGCTCGGAAGTGAGGGAGCACCATTTGACTTTTTGAATACGAGATTGGCTGGAATCAATGGTGGCGCCATGTTGCGTTTGGAGACCCCTGATGTGCCTAAACAGTGGTAACCCCTCAATTCTACCTCCAACACTAACCCCAACACACCCCTAACTCTAATCCCAACTGTAGCCATAACCCTAATCACAACCCTAACCGCAACACACCCCTAACCACAACCCTAACCACAACACACCCCTAACCACAACCCTAATTCCAACCCTAACCCTAAGGCTATGTGCCCACGTTGCGGATTCGTGTGAGATATTTCCGCACCATTTTTGAAAAATCCACGGGTAAAAGGCACTGCGTTTTACCTGCGGATTTTCCGCGGATTTCCAGTGTTTTTTGTGCGGATTTCACCTGCGGATTCCTATTGAGGAACAGGTGTAAAACGCTGCGGAATCCGCACAAAGAATTGACATGCTGCGGAAAATACAACGCAGCGTTTCCGCGCGGTATTTTCCGCACCATGGGCACAGCGGATTTGGTTTTTCATATGTTTACATGGTACTGTAAACCTGATGGAACACTGCTGCGAATCCGCAGCGGCCAATCCGCAGCCAAATCCGCACAGTGTGCACATAGCCTAATTCTAAAGGTATGTGCACACGCTGCGGAAAACGCTGCGGATCCGCAGCAGTTTCCCATGAGTTTACAGTTCAATGTAAACCTACGGGAAACAAAAATCGCTGTACACATGCTGCGGAAAAACTGCACGGAAACGCAGCGGTTTACATTCCGCAGCATGTCACTTCTTTGTGCGGATTCCGCAGCGGTTTTACAACTGCTCCAATAGAAAATCGCAGTTGTAAAACCGCAGTGAAATGCGCAGAAAAAAACGCGGTAAATCCGCCATAAATCCGCAGCGGTTTAGCACTGCGGATTTATCAAATCCTCAGCGGAAAAATCCGCAGAGGAACAGAATACGTGTGCACATACCGAAACCCTAGCCCTAGCCCTAGCCCTAACCCTAGCCCTAACCCTAGCCCTAACCCTAGCCCTAACCCTAGCCCTAACCCTACCCCTACCCCTAACCCTATTCTAACATTAGTGGAAAAAAAAAATTCTTTATTTTTTTATTGTCCCTACCTATGGGGGTGACAAAGCGGGGGGGTCATTTATTATTTTTTTTATTTTGATCACTGAGATAGATTATATCTCAGTGATCAAAATGCACTTAGGAACGAATCTGCCAGCCGGCAGATTCGGCGGGCGCACTGCGCATGCGCCCGCCATTTTGGAAGATGGCGGCGCCCAGGGAGAAGACGGACGGGACCCCGGCTGGATCGGTAAGTATGATGGGGTGGGGGGGACCACGGGGGGGGGAATCGGAGCGCGGGAGGGGTGGAACGGAGAACGAGGGGCGTGGAACGGAGCACGGGGGGGCTGGAACGGAGCACGGGGGGGTGGAACGGAGCACCGGGGGGGTGGATCGGAGCACGGGGGGGTGATTGAAGCACGGGGGGGAGCGGACAAGAGCACGGGGGGGAGCGGAGCACTGGACGGAGGGGAGCCGGAGCAGTGTACCGGCCAGATCGGGGGGCTGGGGGGGCGATCGGTGGGGTGGGGGCACATTAGTATTTCCAGCCATGGCCGATGATATTTCAGCATCGGCCATGGCTGGATTGTAATATTTCACCCGTTATAATAGAGCGATTTGTAATATTTCACCTGATTGGCAGTTTCACTTTCAACAGCCAATCAGAGCTATCGTAACCACGAGGGGGTGAAGCCACCCCCCCTGGGCTAAACTACCACTCCCCCTGTCCCTGCAGATCGGGTGAAATGGGAGTTAACCTTTCACCCGGCCTGCAGGGACGCGATCTTTCCATGACGCCACATAGGCGTCATGGGTCGAAATGGCACCGACTTTCATGACGCCTACGTGGCGTCATGGGTCGGGAAGGGGTTAAAGATTTTTCTGTATTTTTATGGCTATGAAAATTGTACATTCACACTGAAGTGTCATGATCCCAATGGCAGGGGATCACAAAAATGACAAGCACAGATACAAACAAGCTCTAGGGCGATGGAACCTGAGCTGACCGCGACCCTAAACCTAACACACAAATAAAAGTAGCCGGGGAACGTGCCTACGATGATCCTAGACGTCTCGCTCCAGCCGAAGATCTAACTTCCCCTATCAGAAGAAACACAGACCTCTCTTGCCTCCAGAGAAATACCCCACAGCAAATAGCAGCCCCCCACATATAATGACGGTGAAATGAGAGGAAAGCACATACGTAGTATGAAAACAGTTTCAGCAAAATGAGGCCCGCTAAAGCTAGATAGCAGAGGATACAAAAGTGAACTGCACGGTCAGCGAAAAACCCTTCAAAAAACCATCCTGAAATTACTTGAACTCATGTGCCAACTCATGGTACATGAAAAGCAATTTCAGCCCACTAGAGCAACCAGCAGCAGAGAATCACATATCTGCAGGCTGGACTAAAAACCAAATTAAGCAAAACACAAAACAGGAAAATCCAAACTTAGCTTGTCCAGAAGGTTCTAGGAGCAGGGAGCAGAGGTAACAAGACACACTGGATACATTGATAACCGGCGAGGAAATGCCAGCAAAGCCAGGTTAAATAGGAAACTCCCATATGCTGATGGAACAGGTGGAACCCAGAAACCCAGGAAAGACAAGTCACCCAGTACCATCAGTAACCACCAGAGGGAGCCCAAAAACAGAACTCACAACAGTACCCCCCCCTTGAGGAGGGGTCACCGAACCCTCACGAGAACCACCAGGGCGACCAGGATGAGCCCTATGAAAAGCGCGAACCAAATCATCAGCATGAACATCCGAGGCAACCACCCAAGAATTATCCTCCTGACCATAACCCTTCCACTTGACGAAATACTGGAGTTTCCATCTGGAAACACGAGAATCCAAGATCTTCTCCACAACATACTCCAATTCTCCCTCCACCAGCACTGGAGCAGGAGGCTTAAGCGAAGGAACAGGTACCTCATACTTCCGCAACAACGACCGATGGAACACATTATGAATAGCAAACGATGCCGGGAGATCCAAACGAAACGACACAGGGTTAAGAATTTCCAAGATCCTATAGGGACCGATGAACCGAGGCTTGAACTTAGGAGAAGAGACCTTCATAGGAACAAAACGAGAAGACAACCACACCAAGTCCCCAACACGAAGTCGAGGACCCACGCGGCGACGGCGATTAGCAAACTGCTGAGCCTTCTCCTGGGACAACTTCAAATTGTCCACCACATGACTCCAAATCCGATGCAACCTATCCACCACCATGTCCACTCCAGGACAATCAGAAGGTTCCACCTGACCAGAGGAAAAACGAGGATGAAACCCCGAATTACAAAAGAAAGGAGAAACCAAGGTAGCAGAACTAGCCCGATTATTAAGGGCAAACTCGGCCAGCGGCAAAAAGGTAACCCAGTCATCCTGATCAGCAGAAACAAAACACCTTAAATAAGTTTCCAAGGTCTGATTAGTTCGTTTAGTCTGGCCATTCGTCTGAGGATGGAATGCAGACGAAAAGGACAAATCAATGCCCATCTTAGCACAGAACGTCCGCCAAAATCTAGACACAAACTGGGATCCCCTGTCAGAAACGATGTTCTCAGGAATCCCATGCAAACGAACCACATTCTGAAAAAACAGAGGGACCAACTCAGAGGAGGAAGGCAACTTAGGCAAGGGTACCAGATGAACCATTTTAGAAAAGCGATCACACACAACCCAGATGACGGACATTTTTTGAGAGACAGGGAGATCCGAAATAAAGTCCATGGAAATGTGCGTCCAAGGCCTCTTCGGGATAGGCAAAGGTGACAACAATCCACTGGCCCGAGAACAGCAAGGCTTAGCCCGAGCGCAAACCTCACAAGACTGCACAAAAGAACGCACATCCCTCGACAAGGAAGGCCACCAAAAAGACCTGGCCACCAAGTCTCTAGTACCAAATATTCCAGGATGACCTGCCAACGCAGAAGAATGGACCTCGGAGATGACTCTACTGGTCCAATTATCCGGAACAAACAGTCTCTCAGGCGGACAACGATCAGGTTTACCCGCCTGAAACTCCTGCAAAGCACGTCGCAAGTCTGGGGAGACAGCAGACAAAATCACCCCATCCCTAAGGATACCAGAGGGCTCAGAATTTCCAAGGGAGTCAGGCACAAAACTCCTAGAAAGAGCATCCGCCTTCACATTCTTTGAACCTGGCAGGTATGAAACCACAAAATTGAAACGAGAGAAAAACAGTGACCAACGAGCCTGTCTAGGATTCAGACGCCTGGCAGACTCAAGGTAAATCAAATTTTTGTGATCAGTCAACACCACCACACGATGTCTAGCACCCTCTAGCCAATGACGCCACTCCTCAAATGCCCACTTCATGGCCAAAAGTTCCCGATTACCAACATCATAATTCCGCTCAGCCGGCGAAAACTTTCTAGAAAAAAACGCGCATGGCTTCATCACTGAGCCATCGGAGCTTCTCTGTGACAAAACCGCCCCCGCTCCAATCTCGGAAGCATCAACCTCAACCTGAAAAGGGAGCGAAACATCTGGCTGACGCAACACAGGAGCAGAAGAAAACCGGCGCTTAAGTTCCTGAAAGGCCTCCACAGCCGCAGGAGACCAATTAGCAACATCAGCACCCTTCTTAGTCAAATCCGTCAAAGTCTTAACAACACTAGAAAAATTAGTTATAAAACGACGATAGAAATTAGCAAAGCCCAAGAACTTCTGTAGACTCTTAAGAGATGTAGGCTGCGTCCAGTCACAAATAGCCTGAACCTTGACGGGATCCATCTCAATAGTAGAAGGGGAAAAAATATACCCCAAGAAAGAAATCTTCTGGACTCCAAAGAGACACTTTGAGCCTTTTACAAACAAGGAATTGGCCCGCAGGACCTGAAACACCTTCCTGACCTGCTGAACATGAGACTCCCAGTCATCAGAAAAAACCAAAATATCATCCAAATACACAATCATAAATTTATCCAGATATTCACAGAAAATATCGTGCATAAAGGACTGGAAGACTGAAGGAGCATTAGAAAGTCCAAAAGGCATTACCAAATACTCAAAATGGCCCTCAGGCGTATTAAATGCGGTTTTCCACTCATCACCTTGCTTTATTCGAATAAGATTATACGCACCCCGAAGATCAATCTTAGTGAACCATTTAGCCCCCTTAATGCGAGCAAACAAATCAGTCAACAATGGCAAAGGATACTGATATTTTACGGTAATCTTATTCAAAAGACGATAATCTATACAAGGCCTCAAGGAACCATCTTTTTTGGCCACGAAAAAAAAACCTGCTCCCAAAGGGGACAAAGATGGACGGATATGTCCCTTTTCCAAGGACTCCTTAACATAATCCCGCATAGCAGTATGCTCTGGCACTGACAGATTGAACAAACGACCTTTAGGAAATTTACTGCCTGGAATTAAATTTATAGCACAATCGCAATCCCTGTGAGGAGGAAGCGAACTGAGCTTAGGCTCCTCAAAAACATCCCGATAGTCAGACAAAAACACAGGAATCTCAGAAGGAGTAGATGAAGCGATAGAAATCGGAGGTGCATCATCATGAACCCCCTGACAACCCCAGCTTAACACAGACATCGATTTCCAGTCAAGGACTGGATTATGAGTTTGTAACCATGGCAGACCAAGTACTAGAACATCATGCAAATTATACAGTACCAGGAAGCGAATCACCTCCTGATGAACGGGAGTCATACGCATGGTCACTTGTGTCCAGTACTGAGGTTTATTCATAGCCAAAGGTGTAGAGTCAATTCCCTTCAAAGGAATAGGGACTTCCAGAGGCTCCAGACTAAACCCACAGCGATTGGCAAATGACCAATCCATAAGACTCAGGGCAGCGCCTGAATCCACATAGGCATCGACGGAAATGGATGATAATGAACAAATCAGAGTCACAGACAGAATGAACTTAGACTGTAAAGTACTAATGGCAACAGACTTATCAACCTTTTTTGTGCGTTTAGAGCATGCTGATATAACATGAGCTGAATCACCACAATAAAAGCACAACCCTTTTTTCCGCCTATACTTTTGCCGTTCACTTCTGGACTGAATTCTATCACATTGCATTATCTCAGGTGACGGTTCAGACGACACCGCCAAATGATGCACAGGTTTGCGCTCCCGTAAACGCCGATCAATCTGAACAGCCATAGTCATAGACTCATTCAGACCAGCAGGCGCAGGGAACCCCACCATAGCATCTTTAATGGCCTCAGAAAGGCCATCTCTAAACTTTGCAGCCAGAGCGCACTCATTCCACTGAGTAAGTACCGACCACTTCCGAAATTTTTGACAATAAATTTCTGCTTCATCTTGCCCCTGAGAGAGGGCCAACAAAGCTTTTTCAGCCTGAATCTCTTGGTTAGGTTCCTCATAGAGCAAACCCAATGCCAGAAAAAACGCATCCACATTAAGCAACGCAGGGTCCCCTGGTGCCAATGCAAATGCCCAATCCTGAGGGTCACCCCGCAGGAAAGATATAATTATCTTGACTTGCTGAGCAGGGTCTCCAGAGGAGCGAGATTTCAAAGAAAGAAACAACTTGCAATTGTTCCTAAAATTCAGAAAACGAGATCTATCTCCAGAAAAAAACTCTGGGACAGGAATTCTAGGTTCAGACATAGGAGCATGTACAACAAAATCCTGTATATCTTGAACCTTAGCGGCAAGATTATTCAGGCTGGAAGCCAAACTCTGGACGTCCATGATAAACAGCTGAGATCAGAGCCATTCAAAGATTAAGAGGAGGAGGAAGTAGCCAGGCTGCAATAAGGCTAGGCAGCAAACTCTGAGGGAAAGGGGAAAAAAAAAAAAAACTTCCTCAGACTACTTATCCTCCTACTTCAGCCAATACAATTAACACTTTGTGGTCCGGTTATACTGTCATGATCCCAATGGCAGGGGATCACAAAAATGACAAGCACAGATACAAACAAGCTCTAGGGCGATGGAACCTGAGCTGACCGCGACCCTAAACCTAACACACAAATAAAAGTAGCCGGGGAACGTGCCTACGATGATCCTAGACGTCTCGCTCCAGCCGAAGATCTAACTTCCCCTATCAGAAGAAACACAGACCTCTCTTGCCTCCAGAGAAATACCCCACAGCAAATAGCAGCCCCCCACATATAATGACGGTGAAATGAGAGGAAAGCACATACGTAGTATGAAAACAGTTTCAGCAAAATGAGGCCCGCTAAAGCTAGATAGCAGAGGATACAAAAGTGAACTGCGCGGTCAGCGAAAAACCCTTCAAAAAACCATCCTGAAATTACTTGAACTCATGTGCCAACTCATGGTACATGAAAAGCAATTTCAGCCCACTAGAGCAACCAGCAGCAGAGAATCACATATCTGCAGGCTGGACTAAAAACCAAATTAAGCAAAACCCAAAACAGGAAAATCCAAACTTAGCTTGTCCAGAAGGTTCTAGGAGCAGGGAGCAGAGGTAACAAGA
This sequence comes from Ranitomeya imitator, assembly GCF_032444005.1. Classification (NCBI taxonomy): domain Eukaryota; kingdom Metazoa; phylum Chordata; class Amphibia; order Anura; family Dendrobatidae; genus Ranitomeya; species Ranitomeya imitator. The sequence continues at coordinate 246,433,928 of NC_091282.1, forward strand.
CACACTGGATACATTGATAACCGGCGAGGAAATGCCAGCAAAGCCAGGTTAAATAGGAAACTCCCATATGCTGATGGAACAGGTGGAACCCAGAAACCCAGGAAAGACAAGTCACCCAGTACCATCAGTAACCACCAGAGGGAGCCCAAAAACAGAACTCACAACACTGAAGGCATCAAATCTATGAATTAACACATGTGGAATTATATACTTAATTTCAGTGGTTTCACATTTTTTTGTTATGTCCTTGATTGGCACCCTGTTCTGTAGTGGGTGTGCAGAGCAGGAAATTGATTGACTTCAGCATGCTCACTGAGTAACAAGCTGTGACTGTAAGCTCCCTGCACCGCCATGATGACTTGAAGCGTACGGCTTGAAAACTATTATTTACCCGCAGATTACCACTATAGATGGATGTAAATACCATTTGTTTGTTTTTTTCTCACAGGCTAACTTTTTAAAACCCTAAATGTCTGATCAGGGGATTAACTGGGAAAGGCTGGGCCCCATAGCAATCTTTGAGTGGGTCCCCAAATTTCTAGATGTTGGAGAGTGACATGAATGCATCTTCTGTAAGCATGAACATGTTTGTCTTCTGGTCCCAACACCCCTCTCCCAACTAAAGACCATATCCTCATACACTGCTGCAAAAATCCTTCCATATTTATAGTTTTGTCAGGAAGCAATAAATCAAGCAACATTGGAGAGGACTTTCAAATTGATTTCTGGGAATTTAAAAGCTGAATAAAGGCTAACAAACTGTTGCTCATACCGTAAAACCTCACCAGCCAACTCTGTTCTCCCAGAGGACACCGTACACAGTACTGGTAACACCACCGGTTCCTGATGATACTGGATGCGCCACATGGTGCCAAAATATTCTACAATTCAGAGTATATTTGTTAAGAAGGTCCCCAATCATCGACTGGAAGGTGGCCCCCTAGCAGCACCCACCTGACTGTTCACCACAAACTGTGACAGACAAATGACTGACTATAAAAATCAGTGCCGCTGTCGCTTCATTTAGTCTGACAGGTTTGTATAACCAAGCTGGTAAAACAGCCTTTGAACCAATAGCCGAAAAACCTGTCTCTAATCTGCTGTTCATCTCCAAACTTCCGGAATGTTTGATGTAATCTTACCCATGATCTGGTTTATGCCCTCCACAGAAACTGCTCTTGTTTAAAGGGAACCTGTTATAACCAAGCAGATCAACACAATCACTGTAGCGTGCATGCGCTGACTTTATCTACGGGTCATTGGCGCTCTTTGGCCTTTCTCCGCACGCGCACTACACTACTTTTCTCTGTGGAGGGAAGTTCACCTGTACAGGAATACAATGGGGGACACTGTGTAGGACACAGATTGCATATGAAGCAGGGAAAGAGGATGGCGATAATAAGAGAGGAGGCGCCGGATCAAGACCAGAGAACTGCACAGTGTGGGTATAATAAAAGCATTTTTTTTTTTTTTTTTTTGTTCCTTGCAGAGCGGATTGTGGACAAATAAATGAATGCTGTAGTAGAGGGCTGAAGGATGCTGACCCTACTTTATATGAGCAAATTAATCCCCATATATCACCCTAAATGCTCATCCAGAGCAAAATGACCGGAGTTGCACAAGAAAAATGAAGAATAAATGACAATTTTATTAAATTCAAAGACGCATAAAAAAATAAAATAAAAGCAAATGCCTCAATAGTGAGGAATGTGATTAGCTGGGGACACCCAATGAATATCAAGAAGGTTGTGCATAGACTAATTGTGTTAATATGTTTAGCAGTTTTGAGTATAAATTCCATGTAGTGCCTCTAAATATTGAATAATTATTAAAAGTGCGGCGTTTGTAATGGAAGTTAGCAACCGCGACATATATGAATGAAGTGCATCTTGATATATCTGGGGACTCCTATTGTGTGCTAGAGTAACTGTCACTGGTGCAAATTCCATAGGGCACAATACCACAATCAATTAATCTGCAACATTTCCATTATAATAGGGCAGTAGCCTGTAGTCATTACCTTCAATATACCGTACATGGAATGTCCTAGCCAGCGCTCATCAATCCCGACCCATGTTTCGTCCTCACTTCATCAACGTGCATTTTTACTTGTGGAATTTGCGAGGCAATGGGGAAACTGCTCTCAGAAATCTCTGTGTACCCGCACAAGAAATTGACATGATGCAGATTTGAAAAAAGCACCGCAGGTCAGTTATGCTGTGTTAAAAAGTAGAGTGGGCATTAGATTTCTATAAATCCCATCTTGCTAGAACTGTAAGACACTGTATTCTTGATTCAGCAAAAGCACACCTTCAGAAAATGTACTGAGGGTTCATCCTGGGAACATAGCCTTTTGGCGCCTAAGGCCGGCTTCACACTCAGCGTATGAGAATACGGTCCGTATATTACGGCCGTAATACGCTGAAAAGTCCCGAAAATAGTGGTCTGTAGCTCCTCCGTAGGCAGGGTGTTTCAGCGTTTTTTGCGCATGGCATCCTCCATATGTAATCCGTATGTCATCCGTACTGCGTGTTTTTATCGCAGGCTTGCAAAACCGACATACGGATATACAAGGGATGCATGTGTTAAAATATATATATATATCAGTAGACACATATATGTGTATATATATATTAATATTTCATCCAGCGCGATATAGCAGAAAGCCGGTAATTCAATTACCGACTTTTGCTTTCTCCTTCCTAAACCCGACATGATATGAGACCTGGTTTACATACAGTAAACCATCTCATATCACCATTTTGTTTGCATATTCCACACTACTGTCAGTAGTGTGTCTATGCAAAATTTGGCCGTTCTAGCTAGTAAATTAAGGGGTTAAATGGCGGAAAAAATTGGCGTGGGCTCCCGCACAATTTTCTCCGCCAGAGTAGTAAAGCCAGTGACTGAGGGCAGATATTAATAGCCTGGAGAGGGTCCACGGTTATTGGCCCCCCCTGGCTAAAAACACCTGCCCCCAGCCACCCCAGAAAAGGCACATCTGGAAGATGCGCCTATTCTGGCACTTGGCCACTCTCTTCCCATTCCCGTGTAGCGGTGGGATATGGGGTAATGAAGGGTTAATGCCACCTTGCTATTGTAAGGTGACATTAAGCCAAATTAATAATGGAGAGGCGTCAATTATGACACCTATCCATTATTAAACCAATACTCGTAAAGGGTTAAAAAAAAACCCCCACACATTATTAAAAATTAATTTAATGAAAAAAACACAAAGGTTGTTGTATAAATTTATTCTACTCTCAATCCACTCACTGAAGACCCTCGATCTGTAAATAAAAAAAAAATAATAAACCAAGAATATACATACCTTCCGAGGATCTGTAAGGTCCAACGATGTAAATCCATCTGAAGGGGTTAAAATATTTTGCAGGCAGGAGTTCTGCTAATGCAACGCTACTCCTGCCTGCAAAAACCCAGCGAATGAAGGTAAAGTAGGTCAATGACCTATATTTAGCTTCATTTGGGGTGAGGCGCCCTCTGCTGGCTGTTCCTAGATCGTGGGAACTTTCCTAGAATGCTCCCTGGCTCTATATATATATATATATATATATATATATATATATATCTTCTATGTGTACACATTTATTCTACCTATTCTTTTGTAAGCTGTCAGTGTGATTTTACTGTACACCGCACTGAATTGCCGGCTTTTCTCGCTAACACCGCTGCGTATTCCTCGCAAGTCACACTGCTGGTCCGTGTGTAATCCGTATTTTTGGGGCTTCCATAGACTTTCATTGACGTTTTATTTGCGCAATACGGTGACAAACGCAGCATGCTGCGATTTTCTACGGCCGTAGAAAGCCGTATAATACTGATCAGTTTAATACGGCAGATAGGAGCAGGGGCATAGAGAATAATTGTGCCGTATTTTTTGCGAGTTTTACGGACGTAGTTTCTGCACTCTTGCGTCCGTAAAGCTCGCAAGTGTGAAGCCGGCCTAAGAAGGGTGGATTTAGATGGAAAACAAGTAGGTGGAAAATGCTCTTAAATGTTTGGCCATGCCAAGGGTGCATCGAGCGCTTAGTGATCAGGGAACTGGCAAAGTGATTCCTGGTTAGCAGTAGAGAACAACCACACAATGTATGAAAAGTCTGAGGTTGGGCACCCCAACGCAGGTAACGCAGAGACTAGCGTCACTGCAAGAGAAATTGACATGCTGCAGTTTGGAAAGGCGCGCTGCATGTCCGTCTGAGTGATCCGCAGGTGTCTGTGGTTGGCTAGTGGGCATGGGGTTTCTTGAAATCCCATCCACTCTGCTGTAACATCTGGACACTGCGGATTTGACTCTGCATAATTACGCAGCATCCAACCTGCAGCAACTCCAGATCGTATTCATATACCCTTTTACAATTCAAGAGCTAAAAACAGCTGATTGATTGGGGATGGTAATTGTTGTACTCCAAAAGAAATGACTTGTGACAAATCCTTAGAGATAACCAATACCATAAGCCTGGAGAACCTTTTAAAAGGAGTATTGTGATGGTGGTCTCGCGAGCAGAGTGTGAGTATCCTTTTAGAAAATCTACTGTACTTTGATGAATATAGTGTGTCTTATTTTATTTAAAATTGAACTCCCTAGCAACCACTAATACATCTTTTTACTGACCGGAGATATATGAGAATATGACTTGGGGTGGCTACACGCCACAAACTCATCAAATGTTCTTTATACAATATACACAATACTACAACTTACTGTTATATACACAATAATACAACGTACTGTTTTTTGTTTTGTTTTTTTTATCAAGATTGACCTATTCAGATGTTGGTAACATTTTAGTGGTAAATATAAGTTTTGTAAATTTCCTGGTGGGGTGGGGAGGCTTCTAAATGTTTTAAGCCTTCTAACAAAATAAAAAGGTGTTTTATTAATGCTGCTGATATATGTTGTGTGGTCTGACTATCTGGATTAATGGTATAAACATCCAAAGATTGAAAATTGCTCATTTTATTTATTTATCAAATGTCTATTTGCATAAATAAACGCAAAACATATTGACCTAAATTTACCACTAACATAAAGTACAATGTATCACAAAAATGTTTTCATAATCACTGGTATTTTTTAACATTTCAGAGTTATTGCTGCATTAAAGTGACACATCAGATTTGAAAAAATGTACTTTGTCACAAAGGGGTTAAAAGCTAATATTCAAAGATGAGCTTTACTCCTCATTAAACAGATGAATGCCGTTTAATATTAAATATCTGATTTGGGGACTTGTAAAATATTAAGATTTCTCTTTTCAGCTCTTCATAAACAATGAGTTTCAAAATGCCGCCAGCAAGAAGACATTCCCGACAATCAATCCTTCCACTGGAGAGGTCATCTGTCACGTTGCAGAGGCAGATAAGGTAACTGGTTAATGTACATTGTTGAAATGGCAGATAATAATTAAATGTTTGTTTTTCTCCAGAAAGAAAGCTAATTGACCGCATCGCAACAGCAGTAAATAAACACCCACCTTGTAGAAATGAGGCATTTAGTAACTTTTTCTATTCTCTTATGTAGTACATTTTAATATCCCGTAGTGCTGCCAGTACCTGTGGGCACATCATCAGGCATGCCAGCGTTCTTTAGACTGTACGTTATCAGATTTTCTTGATAAGTCTGATGCTGCTCCTACTTTTACTGCTAGAAGGCGACAGAGCGGTTTGGTGCATAAAAATACGGGACTCGGTCCATGCAATCATCGCTTCACTTCATCCCATCAATTGTTGGATTAATATCTTGTTGTAAAGATGTGGCCCTATATATTAGACAAATGTTAACTGAACCAACCAAATTTTCTCGTTACTCACTAACCAACGTTCGATTATGTGCCCCGACTCCCCACCATTGGGAGATGTTAAAAATAAACACTCCACCCCCACTAAAATGTCATCTACACAACTTCCTGGATAACCCTTCGGTCTGTGTGGGGATTTCCCATTCCAGGTCTACAGTCTTGTGTTTGGGCCTTTGCTGTCCACGTTGGCATTCTGTGCTACTTGGTAGTCTTGGGCCACGTGCACACGTTAAGTATTTTAGGTTTTTGTTTACCGCAGTATTTGTAAGCCAAAACCAGATGTGGAACAATCAGAGGAAACGCATAATAGAATCATGTCGCCACTTCTGTATTTATCACTCACTCCTGGTATTGGCTTACAAATACTGAGGTAGAATACTCTACGGGTGCACGTGGCCTTATTGCAAGGATTCATCCGGATGTCCTATTTATTCTGGACAGTGTTAATTTGGTCCAATTTTTATCAGGGTTTTCTTGAGTTCAGGTCTTGTTCTCTGAAAAATCTAGGATATGTGAACATGGCTGTAGACCAGTGTTCCCCAACTCCGGTCCTCAAGAGCCACCAACAGGTCATGTTTTCAGGATTTCCTTAGCATTGCACAGGTGATGCTTGAGAATCATGGATTGATGAGTTATGAGAATCGCAAGTGTTTGAGCCCCTACTGGGATACCAACCAAACGTTCGAGATATATTTATATATTGGCTTGGTCTGCACTTACAGCTCGCCGCCTTCCTGACAGGTCACTCTTCTCTGTGACCTGCTCCCCCCGGCCGATATCTCGTTGCCAGGATATCCATCTGTGCACACATCCCCAGGAATGACCGTGCCTACGCAAGATGTTAGGCGGGGAAGCAGGTCAAAGAGACTGATTTCTTGCTCATTTTGGGAGCCGGAGCATGGACAGATGGGTATTTTGAGTCTTGCAATGTAATCAGGATGTTACTGTCTATATGCCGCCCATGAAATGATTGCAACTGTGTAAAATGTTGGCTGGGGAAACAGATCAGTCAAGAGGGAACTGTCAGTCACTTGCAGGAGGCCGGTGGAGGGAGGAGAAAGAGGGAGAGGGGCCATAGAGCTGCAAGTGCTGACCAAGCCCCTGCTCAGATTTGCTTTACAATTCACCAATTACTGTACAAGACAACAGAGACACGGAGTTGTAACTTAGAGGTACGGAAGTAATCATCATTATAGGTACTTTCTTATGATGACGTTACTTTGGGGTCTAAAAATTTGCTGATGGGTTCCCTTTAAGCAACAGTGGTGTATACTACATATCTTGTGATTGTGAGCAGATAACGCTCATGTAGCAATCTTTGTAGGCAACAGGTAATGTTAGACAAGTTTAAGGCTAAGTGCACACGTTCAGGAATTCATGCAGAAAATTCCTGTGAAAAACCGGACATTTTCTGCATGAAATCCGGAAGAAATCCGCATGCGTTTTTTGACGCGTTTTTGACGCGTTTTTTCCGGACACTTCCCAATGCATTTTGTAGTGGAAAATCCGCATAAAAACCGCAAAAAGAATGAGCATGTCCGGATTTTGTGCCTGATGCGTTTTTTATGCGGAAAAAAACGCATCATGTGCACAAAACATGCGGAATTCATTCTAAATGATGGGATGCTTCTTGTATGCGGTTTTTTTGCGGTTTTATAGCGTTTTTATAGGGAAAAACCGCGAAAAAACCGGAACGTGTGAACACAGCCTTAAGCAACACTTTTGGCAATGGTAGCAGTTCATAGGTAGGGAAATCAACAGACGAGTTGCATAACTATGATGCAGTTTGGGTGAGATCCAAGATAAAATGGCACAAATATTTGCTTTATCATGTGTTCAGCTTTATTTTATCCATGTGCAACAATGCAGAAAATGTTTAGAGTTGTGTTTTTGTTTTTTTTTTTTTGTTTTTTTTTTTGGGAGGGGGGGGTCGTGATTTCTTATGTGATCCCTTTCTTTCAAGACCCTGTTAAACTTTAGCTACATGGATAGTATCTAGTGTAGGGATTAATCAATTGATCACAGATCGGTGCTGGACTGATAAGTACAAAATTCCTCATTCAAGCAAAGTATTTAACAAGGTAGGAAAAGTTTCCATTTTTTTATTCAAGAGGTCTAATTAGTATCCTATAACAAATTACCGTCCTTGTGATTTCAATTCCCTATGGATCCAGCATGGAACTCCAGTGGTCCCACATCAGTCGTCACTTATTGGCTGACAGTATTTTTTTTTTTTTTTCTGAAATTGTTACTTTTTTTATGGATGTATTCACTTTCCATGTGTTCTGCTTCCATTTCTCTGTTTTGCAACATGCTAGTGGTATGTTTTCACAGTCAGGAATGGTTCAGTATTTGCTCAGATTTGACGCAGGTGAAATCTGCATCTGAAGTCACTGGCAGGTCACCTGCGTTTTTTACAAGCGTTTTTGATAAGTTTTTTTTCATTGCATGTGGGTTTTTTTTTTGTTTTTGTTTTGTCACTTGAAATAAAGCTAATTGAAAGTTGGCTCCTGTGAAGGGGGGAAAAAAAGTGATTTCATGTTTGCAGAATGTGTGAACAAATACCCACGGCTCACCTGCGGAGACTGACATGCGGCGCATTTTTCCAGACCGCAGAATGTTTTTATGTAGCCGAGACGCTCAGTCTCCGCTGTGTAAATTACCCATACATTTTCATTAGATATGGTAAAAGCACAGCTATCTTTACAGTCACATGCATATTAAGTGTGGGAACGCAGCTTACTACCCATGTGAACTAACTTACATAATTAGAGGTTCTTTAACCCCTTCCCGACCCATGATGCCACGTAGGCGTCATGAAAGTCGGTGCCAATCCGACCTGTGACACCTATGTGGCGTCATGGAAAGATCGCGTCCCTGCAGATCCAGTGAAAGGGTTAACTCCCATTTCACCCGATCTGCAGGGACAGGGGGAGTGGTAGTTTAGCCCAGTGGGGGGGGGGGGTCACTCTGATTGGCAGTTTCACTTTCAACAGCCAATCAGAGCGATTTGTAACATTTCACCTATTAAAACTGATGAAATATTACAATCCAGCCGATGCTGCAAGATCATCGGCCATGGCTGGAAACGCTAATGTGCCCCCACCCCACCGATCGCCCCCCAAGCCACCGATCTGTCCGGTACACTGCTCCGGCTCCCCTCCGTCCTGTGCTCCGCTCTCCCCGTGCTCTTGCCCCCCCCCATGCTCCGATCCACCCCCCCATGCTCCGATTTCCCCCCGCCCGGTGCTCCCCCCCCAACCCCATCATACTTACCGATCCTGCCGGGGTCCGTCCGTCTTCTCCCTGGGCGCCGCCATCTTCCAAAATGGCGGGCGCATACGCAGTGCGCCCGCTGAATCTGCCAGCCGGCAGATTCCTTCCAAAGTGCATTTTGATCACTGAGATAGATTATATCACAGTGATCAAAATAAAAAAAATTATAAATGACCCCCCCCCTTTGTCACCCCCTTAGGTAGGGACAATAAAAAAATAATTTTTTTTTTCCACTAAGGTTAGAATAGGGTTAGGGTTTCGGTATGTGCACACATATTCTGTTCCTCTGCGGATTTAAACCGCTGCGGATTTATGGCGGATTTACTGCGTTTTTTCTGCGCATTTCACTGCGGTTTTACAACTGCGATTTTTCTATTGGAGCAGTTGTAAAACCGCTGCGGAATCCGCAGAAAGAAGTGACATGCTGCAGAATGTAAACCCCTGCGTTTCCGTGCAGTTTTTCCGCAGCATGTGTACAGCGATTTTTGTTTCCCATAGGTTTACATTGAACTGTAAACTCATGGGAAACTGCTGCGGATCCGCAGCATTTTCTGCAGCGTGTGCACATACCTTTAGAATTAGGCTATGTGCACACGGTGCGGTTTTGGCTGCGGATCCGCAGTGGATTGGCCGCTGCGGATTCGCAGCAGAGTTCCATCAGGTTTACAGTACCAAGTAAACCTACCGAAAACCAAATTCGCTGTGCCCATGGTGCGTAAAATACAGCGCGGAAACGCTGCGTTGTATTTTCCGCAGCATGTCAATTCTTTGTGCGGATTCCGCAGCGTTTTACACCTGTTCCTCAATAGGAATCCACAGGTGAAATCCGCACAAAAAACACTGGAAATCCGCGGTAAATCCGCAGGTAAAACGCAGTGCCTTTTACCCGCGGATTTTTAAAAAATGATGCTGAAAAATCTCACACGAATCCGCAACGTGGGCACATAGCCTTAGGGTTGTGGTTAGGGTTGTGATTAGGGTTATGGCTACAGTTGGGATTAGGGTTAGGGGTGTGTTGGAGTTAGAATTGAGGGGTTTCCACTGTTTAGGCACATCAGGGGTCTCCAAACGCAACATGGCGCCACCATTGATTCCAGCCAATCTTGTATTCAAAAAGTCAAATGGTGCTCCCTCACTTCCGAGCCCCGACGTGTGCCCAAACAGTGGTTTACCCCCACATATGGGGTATCAGTGTACTCAGGACAAACTGCGCTACAATTACTGGGGTCCAATTTCTCCTGTTACCCTTGTGAAAATAACAAAAAATGCTTGCTAAAACATCATTTTTGAGGAAAGAAAAATGATTTTTTATTTTCACGGCTCTGCGTTGTAAACGTCTGTGAAGCACTTGGGGGTTCAAAGTGCTCACCACACATCTAGATAAGTTCCTTTCGGGGTCTAGTTTCCAAAATGGGGTCACTTGTGGGGGGTTGCTACTGTTTAGCCACATCAGGGGCTCTGCAAACACAATGTGACGCCCGCAGAGCATTCCATCAAAGTCTGCATTTCAAAACGTCACTACTTCAATTCCGAGCCCCGGCATGTGCCCAAACAGTAGTTTACCCCCACATATCGGGTATCACCGTACTCAAGAGAAACTGGACAACAACTTTTGGGGTCAAATTTCTTCTGTTACCCTTGGGAAAATAAAAAATTGCAGGCTAAAAGATCATTTTTGAGAAAATAATTTTTTTTTTTTTTATTTTCGTGGCTCTGCGTTATAAACTTCTGTGAAGCACTTGGGGGTTCAAAGTCCTCACCACACATCTAGATTAGTTCCTTTGGGGGTCTAGTTTCCAAAATGGGGTCACTTGTGGGGGATCTCCAATGTTTAGGCACACAGGGGCTCTCCATACGTGACATGGTGTCCGCTAATGATTGGAGCTAATTTTTCCATTTAAAAAGCCAAATGGCGTGCCTTCCCTTCCGAGCCCTGCCGTGCGCCCAAACAGTGGTTTACCCCCACATATGGGGTATCAGCGTACTCAGGACAAACTGGAAAACAACATTTGGGGTCCAATTTCTCCTATTACCCTTGGCAAAATAGGAAATTCCAGGCTAAAAAATAATTTTTGAGGAAAGAATTTTTTTTTATTTTCATGGCTCTGCGTTATAAACTTCTGTGAAGCACCTGGGGGTTTAAAGTGCTCAATATGCATCTAGATAAGTTCCTTGGGGGGTCTAGTTTCCAAAATGGGGTCACTTGTGGGGGAGCTCCAATGTTTAGGCACACAGGGGCTCTCCAAACGCGACATGGTGTCCGCTAACAATTGGAGCTAATTTTCCATTCAAAAAGTCAAATGGCGCGCCTTCCCTTCCCTGTCCGCCAATAGGATAATCCATAATGTCCCACGACGAGTTCAGGTCTGCTAAATCTGGATGCCTTTGGCTGAACGGTGGCATTATGCTGACATCCAGACACAGCGGAGCTTGTAGATGAACACCGGAGATAACTTGGTCACCTGCACTGCAGTTCTCACGATCAGTTACCATGAAAACTTGGCAAGTGCCCGGAGATCATCCCGGCGGTCATGTACACGGCAGTTCTCGCGGTCAGCTGACCTCATCGCAAGAACTGCAGTGTCTGCGAAGTTCTGGCTGTGTCACAATGTAAGACATTATTTAAATTGGTTCACATGGGTAGTAAGCTGCGTTTCCGCATCTCCACAACATGGACATGCTGCGGTCTGGAAAGAAGCGCCACATGCCTGTTTACACATGGAGGCCGCTGGCGTATTTGAACGCATAGTGGGAACATATCCTAAATGTTGCGCTTTTTTTTTTTTTTTTCTTTTTTTTTTTTTCTGCGTCTGTCAGGCTACATTTGTGTCTTATGCATGGAGATAAAGTTTAGTGCATTAAGAAAAATCTGAGTCTACTTCATCAGGTTTTGACACAAAAAACGCAGCAAAAACTGATACCTGCGTTTTTGCAGTGTGTTTTGCACCATTCATTGTTTTCAATGGGTGAACGCTGAAAAAAATGCAGAAAGTGACATGCTGCATTCTGCAAAAATCAAGGTTTTGCACAAATACTTAGGACAAACAAGCTGTGTGCATGAAATCTCATACTTTGCTGGTAAATGTGAAAAGAAGCTGAAAATTTGCATTGAAAAAACAAAGTGTGAACGTCGCCTTAAGGTACCTTCACACACAACGATTTCGTTAACGATATCGTTGCTTTTTGTGACGTAGCAACGATATCGTTAACGAAATCGTTATGCGTGACAGCGACCAACGATCAGGCCCCTGCTGGGAGATCGTTGGTCACTGGGAATGATCAGGTCCTTTTTTTTTTTTTTTTTGGTCGCTGATCACCCGCTGTCATCGTTGGATCGGCGTGTGTGACGCTGATCCAGCGATGTGTTCACTGGTAACCAGGGTAAATATCAGGTTACTAAGCGCAGGGCCGCGCTTAGTAACCCGATGTTTACCCTGGTTACCATTGTAAAAGTAAAAAAAAACACACTACATACTCACATTCCGGTGTCTGTCACGTCCCCCGGCGTCAGCTTCCCGCGCTGACACAGTGCAGGGAAGCTGACGCCGGGGGACAGACACCGGAATGTAAGTATGTACTGTTTGTTTGGTTTTTTTAACTTTTACAATGGTAACCAGGGTAAACATCGGGTTACTAAGCGCGGCCCTGCGCTTAGTAAACCGATGTTTACCCTGGTTACTCGGCGACTTCGGCATCGTTGGTCGCTGGAGAGCTGTCCAGCGACCACACAACGACCTAAACAGCGACGCTGCAGCGATCGGCATCGTTGTCTATATCGCTGCAGCGTCGCTAAATGTGACGGTACCTTTACAGTATATAGTCAAAATCTTATGATGCCCAGGGTATTGCTGTATGGTGCAAGAGAATCAACATCGCAGGTTCCCAGCTGCCATTGCAACAAATCGGCAGCCCACGATCGGCCACAAAGGGTTAGGCTACTTTCACACATCAGGTTTTTAGCATCAGGCAGAATCCGGCAAATTAAAAAAAAAAAAAAAAAATCTGTAGTTTTTGGGTTTTTTTTCCACCAGATCATTTTTTTTTTTTTCTCATACAGTTGTATTAGTGCTTGATTGTGCCTGATGTCTCAATGTTTCATCCGTTTTTTTTGCTGGATCCGTCAAATTAGTCTTATTTTGGACATAGAAAACGTCCAGAGCAACGTCTTTTCTGTCCAGCGCAAAACTGCACAACAACTGATCCGGCTAAGAACGTATGAAACGCAGGTAGAAATGGCTGAATCCGGCAACTGGATCCAGTTTTTAACAGAAATCATGTCTCTCGATCTCTCTCGACATTCTGGAGAATGGATTAATGGAAATGGATGTATTTAATGATTACCCTGTATTTTAAGCCGTATGATATTTTTCAATTACGGTACTTTTTTTTTTTTTTAAGTGATTTACATGCAGATGTGTCCGATTACCGGTAATCTGCTTTGTTGGTACCTTCCATCTGGTCTAGGTGCAAAGATCACAACTTCATCTTTTGTGCTAGTTTTGTTTTCTTCTACTATTTAAAGATCTTCTAATCCGGGATTAGCCGGACAATGAAGCATTAGAACGGATAATGAAACCTTTACAAGATGGCATATTCTTAAACTTCACATTTTCATAATTATTTTGGTGCCAAGTGGTGTTATAAAAGATCTCCATAGTAGGTACACATTCTGCAACCACCATTATTGGTAAATCACTCCGTTACTTCGCCTTTTTAGGTTTTTATTTTCCCAATGGACTTGTGTCTTTATCAAACAGATTTATCAACATTTTCTGATGGCCGTTATAGATTCAAAAGTGGAATTATTTGCTTCTGACCTTATTTTCCTTGTGATAGCAAGTTGGAGTGGACGCCTGCACCAAATATGCCACCGATTCAAGGATTTCAGTTTTACGCTTCATTGGTTGCATATTTTCTTCTACACATTTCCGAGCCGTGCTGTTGCTATTTATTTATTTTTTTCTCAGATTTGACTAGGTGCACAGGTTGCTCCTGGGTGCAGTTGCTGAACGGTTTGGCACCTGCAGGTCCCACGGCTCAATATCTAAAACCCCATTTGAATAGCGGTGCCGTTTTTGTCACTTGTGGAGGCAGAGTTCGTGGCCATCCAGCTGCAGTAAATTGTGGGATAGCGACACAATCGCCGGAAGCTGTGACAGAGCAGAGTGGCAACTATATATTAGATGTTTTATTCTAATATTCTGATAAATGTCTGACAGCTGGGTTCCTGCTCTCACAGCTGTACAATGTGTGCAGCAGCTCTGTTATGCAGTGACATTTTAGAACGTCACTTCAGAATGGGGCATGAACCGCCTGGATATTTATAGTCTATGGTAGGTCTTGAAGTAGTTAAAGTTGTTGCTGAACTTGGCCAACTCTTAGCGGGCCTACTGGAGACCACATTGCATTGCACTTACGTTTTAACTAAGACTTTTTTTTTTTTTCCCCCTTTTTCTCTTACCCAACATTTCTGATGATTTTACCCCAATTAGGGCCAGCAATTATCCGTTCAATTTCAGAGGTCACACACCTAATGCAGGTCTTTGTACCAACATATTATATATCTCTTTTCACTCTTTTCGGGACAAAGCATATCCAGCCATTCCTATATCTTTGATATTCTCTGAATTTGGGTTCTTTCTAGTAATTTATACAACCTAATTCTCATGCTAGGTCTCAAACCATTATATAACACTGTAAAGGTACCTTCACACTGAACGATATCGCTAGCGATCCGTGACGTTGCAGCGTCCTGGCTAGCGATATCGTTCAGTTTAACACGCAGCAGCGATCAGGATGCTGCTGTGCCATCGTTGGTTGGCGCAGAAAGTCCAGAACTTTATTTCGTCGCTGGACTCCCGCAGACATCACTGAATCGGCGTGTGTGACGCCGATTCAGCGATGTCTTCACTGGTAACCAGGGTAAACATCGGGTTACTATGCGCAGGGCTGTGCTTAGTAACCCGATGTTTACCCCGGTTACCAGTGTAAATGTAAAAAAACAAACAAACACTACATACTTACATTCCGGTGTCTGTCCCCCGGCGTTCTGCTTCTCTGCACTGACTGAGCCCCGGCCGTAAAGCAGAGCGGTGACGTCACCGCTGTGCTCTGCTTTCCGGCGGCGCTTACACCGTGCAGAGAAGCACAGCGCCGGGGGACAGACACCGGAATGTAAGTATGTAGTGTTTGTTTTTTGTTTTTTTACATTTACACTGGTAACCAGGGTAAACATCGGGTTACTAAGCGCGGCCCTGCGCTTAGTAACCCGATGTTTACCCTGGTTACCAGGGGACTTTGCATAGTTGGTCGCTGGAGAGCTGTCTGTGTCACAGTTCTCCAGCGACCACACAGTGACGCTGCAGCGATCGGGATCGTTGTCTGCATCGCTGTAGCGTTGGTAAATGTGACGGTACCTTTAAAACGAGACCTTGATTATATCTTATCAAGCCTAGAATATGCATTTGCAAACCAGTCCTCCCGGAGCTGCGCTTGGTACCAACTCCTCAGATATTTTACTTTATTTACAGTATTCTGGTTTTATTAATGCCTTATCTTTTAAGTGTAAATGCTGTGATCAGTACAGACTTTACATGGTGGTTATTATTGTCCAACTAGGCGGATGTTGACAAAGCGGTGAAAGCTGCACAAGAGGCATTTAAACTGGGGTCACCATGGAGGAGAATGGATGCCTCCCAAAGGGGAGTGTTGATGAATAGACTGGCCGATCTTATTGAGCGGGACAGAGCTATACTTGCTGTAAGTATCTTTTTTTTTATTTTTTATGGTAGGTTTAAAAAAAAAAATAAATAAATAAAATTAATTGCAGTGGTTAAGTATTACCTAATCTGTTATTGCTGCATCTTATACAATGGTGGAAATGTCTGGGGTTTTCTTGAAGTAAAGTATTAATGGCTTACCATTAGGATAAGACACCAGGTTTTGATCTTTGAGGGTTCAACCCTGAGGATTTCACTAATCCTCAAAATGAAGAGGCCACATCACTCCAGTAAGTTCTTCAGGCTTTTATCTAATTACGTCTTCATAGAAGCTCAGATATGAGTTTTCCTAAAGCCTAGTTATACTATAGGTTACCGTCAGTGAGACCCTTGTTTGGCTGTTAGCAGTCTTCCCCCACCCTCTACATAATGTTCTCTGCTGAGCTTCGTGTCCTGTTTGTGCCCTAAAGGAACACTAATGAATCCTTGGTGAGCCAGAAGGAGAATGTAGCCTTACAGCCATTATTATATTGACTTTTGTCAAATTGGATGGGTTCAGGTTAGAAGATTGGTGAAATCAAATTTCTTGCGTTAAAAGGCCATAAACAGAATCCTGGCAGCTGCTGTAGATGCTCAGTGAATGCAAGCAAAAAAAATGGAGTATGCAAAATGTTCCACCAACATGATTAAAATAAAAAATTTTTTTGTTAAGACAGAACATATACAAAAGTAATTTCAATCAACGCAATACAATGAAGACCCAAAAACAGGAGATATAGAGGAGACAGGAGTAGACTAGGGAAGGAGTGGGAGACGAGGTATTTCCCAAGAGGGCACAATCATGATTACGATCATAATGCGCAGAGTTTAATGGCTAAATCGGTCAAAAACATCAAATAATGTATGGGAGAAATGCCCATTATAAGCCAGACAACGCTGCAGTTAAATCTATATGCTTACCCATAAGTAAAGAGTGACTCCGACGGCTTCCCAGAGGCCCCTTTAGTGAATGCATGCTGCCACCATACACTATTCCTAAAATGCATAAAAAAGGAGAATTTTAGTCTTTCTTCTGAAACTTTTTAAATAGTTGGTTTGTTTTTTGTTTTATTTTTTTTTAAGAATTTGGAAACCCTGGATAATGGAAAGCCCTATGCCATATCCTATGCAGTAGATCTGGAACTTGTAATAAAATGCATTCGGTAAGTCAGTTTTGGAAACTTTTGGTTGATGCTTGATTCCATGGTGCTGTACATGAGAAGGGGTTACATACAAATTACAGTAAACAGACTTACAATAAAAGACTGATGCAGAGGGGAGAGGACCCTGCCCTTGTGGTCTTACATTCTACAGGATGGAGGGGAAGGGGACAGTAGGTTGGGGGGTTGCGGCAACTCCAGTGTTGGTGAGGTGGTAGATCCTGTAGTGGTGAGGAGGCAGCGGGGTCAGTGCAGGCTGTAGGCTTTCTTGAAGAGGTGGGTTTTCAGTTCCGTTTGAAGGATCCGAATGTGGTTGATAGTTGGATGTGTTGGGGCACAGAATTCTAGAGGATGGGGTATTCGGGAGTAGTCATGGAGGTGATTAGGTGAGGAGCGATTTAAGTGTGGAGGAGACAAGGCGGTCTTGGGAGAACCAAAGATTACGAGAGGGAAGATATCGGGAGATTAGTTCAGAGATATATGGCGGAGACATGTTATGGATGGCTTTGTAGGTCAGTATTAGTAACTTGAACTGGATACACTGAGAGAATGAGAGCCAGTGAAGAGATTTGCAGAGGGGAGAAGCGGAAGAGTAGCGAAGAGCGAGATGGATTAGTCGGGCAGCAGAGTTAAGGATGGACTGCAGAGGTGCAAGGGTGTTAGCAGGGAGGCCACAGAAAAGGATGTTGCAGTAGTCGAGGCGTGAGATGAGGGCATGCACAAACATTTTAGTAGATTGAGGGTTGAGGAAAGGACGGATTATGGAGATATTTTTGAGCTAGATGCGACAGGAGGTGCAAAGAGCTTGGATGTGCGGTTTGAAGGACAGGGCAGAGTCAAGGGTTACTCCGATGCAGCACACTTCCGGTACAGGGGAAAGCGTGATGTCCTTAATTGTGATAGGTAAGGAAGATCTGTGATATGGAGGAAAGATGATGAGTTCAGATTTGTCCAACATTGAGTTTGAGGAAGCGAGAGGAGAAGGAGGATATGGCTGATACAATACAGGATTCTGGACAGCAGAGAGGTGACGTCTGGGTGAAAGAGGTAGATCTGAGTGTCATCAGCATACAGGTGGTACTGGAATCCATGTGACTGAGTTGTCCCAGGCCAATTGTATAGATTGAGAAGAGTAAGGGTCCTAGAACAGAACATTGGGGGACTCCAACAGAGAGAGGGTGGGGTGAGGAGGTAGTATGGGAAGCTGAATGTGCGGTTGGAAAGGTATGAGGGGATCAGGATAGGGCGAGGTCTTTAACCCCTTCCCGACCTTTGACGCATACGCTGCGTCATGAAAGTCGGTGCCATTCCGACCCATGACGCAGCATATGCGTCATGGAAAGATCGCGTCCCTGCAGGCCGGGTGAAAGGGTTAACTCCCATTTCACCCGATCTGCAGGGACAGGGGGAGTGGTAGTTTAGCCCAGGGGGGGTGGCTTCACCCCCTCGTGGCTACGATCGCTCTGATTGGCTGTTGAAAGTGAAACTGCCAATCAGAGCGATTTGTAATATTTCACCTAAAAAACTGGTGAAATATTACAATCCAGCCATGGCCGATGCTGCAATATCATCGGCCATGGCTGGAAACACTTATGTGCACCCACCCCACCCCTCCGATCGCCCCCCCAGCCCCCCGATCTGTGGTCCGCTCCCCTCCGTCCTGTGCTCCGCTCCCCCGTCCTCCTGTCCGCTTCCCCCGTGCACCAATCGCACCCCCCGCGCTCCAATCAAACCCCCCCCGCACTCCGATCCCCCCCCCCGCACACAGCGACCCCCCCCCCCGTGCTCCGATCCACCCCCCCCCGCACAGCGATCCCTCACCCCATGCTCCAATCCTCCCCCGTGCTCCAATCCTCCCTCCCGTGTTCCGATCCACCCCCCCATGCTCCGATCCACCCCCCCGTGCTCCGACGCCCCCCCCCCCCCCGTGCCCTGATCTCCCCCTCCTTATACTTACCTAGCCGCCCGAGGTCCGTCCGTCTTCTTTCCTGGGCGCCGCCATCTTCCAAAATGGCGGGCGCATGTGCAGTGCGCCCGCCGAATCTGCCGGCCGGCAGATTCGTTCCAGAGTGAATTTTGATCACTGAGATAGGTTATATCTCAGTGATCAAAATAAAAAAAAATAGTAAATGACCCCCCCCTTTGTCACCCCCATAGATAGGGACAATAAAAAAATAAAGAATTTTTTTTTTTCACTAAGGTTGGGGTAAGAACTAGGGGTAGGGTTAGGGGTAGGGTTAGGGGTAGGGGTAGGGGTAGGGTTAGGGGTAGGGGTAGGGTTAGGGGTAGGGTTAGGGTTAGGGCTAGGGTTAGGGTTTCGGTATGTGCACACGTATTCTGGTCCTATGCGGATTTTTCCGCAGCGGATTTGAAAAATCCACAGTGCTAAACCGCTGCCGATTTATCGTGGATTTACCGCGGTTTTTCTGCGCATTTCACTGCGGTTTTACAACTGCGATTTTCTATTGGAGCAGTTGTAAAACCGCTGCGGAATCCGCAGAAAGAAGTGACATGCTGCGGAATGTAAACCGCTGCGTTTCCGTGCAGTTTTTCCGCAGCATGTGTACAGCGATTTTTGGTTCCCATAGGTTCACATTGAACTGTAAACTCATGGGAAACTGCTGCGGATCCGCAGCATTTTCTGCAGCGTGTGCACATACCTTTAGAATTAGGCTATGTGCACACGGTGCGGATTTGGCTGAGGATCCGCAGCAGTGTTCCATCAGGTTTACAGTACCATGTAAACATATGGAAAACCAAATCCGCTGTGCCCATGGTGCAGAAAATACCGCGCGGGAACGCTGCGTTGTATTTTCCGCAGCATACCAATTCTTTGTGCGGATTCCGCAGCGTTTTACACCTGTTCCTCAATAGGAATCCACAGGTGAAATCCGCACAAAAAACACTGGAAATCCACGGTAAATCCACAGGTAAAACGCAGTGCCTTTTACCCGCGGATTTTTCAAAAATGGTGCTGAAAAATCTCATACGAATCCGCAACGTTGGCACATAGCCTTAGGGTTGGGTTGGAATTAGGGTTGTGGTTAGGGTTAGGGGTGTGTTGGGGTTAGGGTTGTGGTTAGGGGTGTGTTGGGGTTAGGGTTGTGATTAGGGTTACGGCTACAGTTGGGATAAGGGTTAGGGGTGTGTTGGAGGTAGAATTGAGGGGTTTCCACTGTTTAGGCACTTCAAGGGGTCTCCAAACGCAACATGGCGCCACCATTGATTCCAGCCAATCTTGTATTCAAAAATTCAAATGGTGCTCTCTCACTTCCGAACCCCGACGTGTGCCCAAACAGTGGTTTACCCCCACATATGGGGTACCAGCATACTCAGGACAAACTGCGCAACAATTACTGGGGTCCAATTTCTCCTGTTACCCTTGAGAAAATAAAAAATTGCTTGCTAAAACATCATTTTTGAGGAAAGAAAAATGATTTTTTATTTTCACGGCTCTGCGTTGTAAACGTCTGTGAAGCACTTGGGGGTTCAAAGTGCTCACCACATATCTAGATAAGTTCCTTGGGGGGTCTAGTTTCCAAAATGGGGTCACTTGTGGGGGGGTTTCTACTGTTTAGGCACACCAGGGGCTCTGCAAACGCAACGTGACGCCCGCAGACCATTCCATCAAAGTCTGCATTTCAAAAGTCACTACTTCCCTTCTGAGCCCCCACGTGTGCCCAAACAGTGGTTTACCCCCACACATGGGGCATCAGCATACTCAGGAGAAACTGGACAACAACTTTTGTGGTCCAATTTCTCCTGTAACCCTTGGGAAAATAAAAAATTCTGGGCTAAAAAATTATTTTTGAGGAAAGAAAACGTATTTATTATTTTCACGGCTCTGCGTTATAAACTTCTGTAAAGCACTTGGGGGTTGAAAGTGCTCACCACACATCTAGATAAGTTCCTTTGGGGGTCTAGTTTCCAAAATGGGGTCACTTGTGGGGGGTTTCTACTGTTTAGGCACACCAGGGGCTCTGCAAACGCAACGTGACGCCCGCAGACCATTCCATCAAAGTCTGCATTTCAAAAGTCACTACTTCCCTTCTGAGCCCCCACGTGTGCCCAAACAGTGGTTTACCCCCACACATGGGGTATCAGCGTACTCAGGAGAAACTGGACAACAACTTTTGGGGTCAAATTTCTCCTGTTACCCTTGGGAAAATAAAAAATTGCGGGCTAAAATTCATTTTTGAGAAAATAATTTTTTTTTTTTTATTTTCATGGCTCTGCGTTATAAACTTCTGTGAAGCACTTGAGGGTTCAAAGTGCTCACTACACATCTAGATTAGTTCCTTTGGGGGTCTAGTTTCCAAAATGGGGTAATTTGTGGGGGATCTCCAATGTTTAGGCACACAGGGGCTCTCCAAACGCGACATGGTGTCCGCTAATGATTGGAGATAATTTTCCATTTAAAAAGCCAAATGGCGTGCCTTCCCTTCTGAGCCCTGCCGTGCGCCCAAACAGTGGTTTACCCCCACATATGGGGTATCTGCATACTCAGGACAAACTGGACAACAACATTTGTGGTCCAATTTCTCCTATTACCATTGGCAAAATAGGAAATTCCAGGCTAAAAAATCATTTTTGAGAAAAGAAAAATTATTTTTTATTTTCATGGCTCTGCATTATAAACTTCTGTGAAGCACCTGGGGGTTTAAAGTGCTCAGTATGCATCTAGATAAGTTCCTTGGGGGGTCTAGTTTCCAAAATGGGGTCACTTGTGGGGGAGCTCCATTGCATAGGCACACAGGGGCTCTCCAAATGCGACATGGTGTCCGCTAACAATTGGAGCTAATTTTCCATTCAAAAAGTTAAAAGGCGCGCCTTCCCTTCCGAGCCCTGCCGTGTGCCCAAACAGTGGTTTACCCCCACATATGAGGTATCGGCGTACTCGGGAGAAATTGCTCAACAAATTTTAGGATCCATTTTATCCTATTGCCCATGTGAAAATGAAAAAATTGAGGCGAAAATAAAATTTTTTGTGAAAAAAAAGTACTTTTTCATTTTTACGGATCAATTTGTGAAGCACCTGAGGGTTTAAAGTGCTCACTAGGCATCTAGATAAGTTCCTTGGGGCGTCTAGTTTCCAAAATGGGGTCACTTGTGGGGGAGCTCCAATTTTTAGGCACACGGGGGCTCTCCAAATGTGACATGGTGTCCGCTAAAGAGTGCAGCCAATTTTTCATTCAAAAAGTCAAATGGCGCTCCTTCCCTTCCAAGCCCTGCCGTGCGCCCAAACAGTGGTTTACCCCCACTTCTGAGGTATCAGCGTACTCAGGACAAATTGGACAACAACTTTCGTGGTTCAGTTTCTCCTTTTACCATTGGGAAAATAAAAAAATTGTTGCTGAAAAATCATTTTTGTGACTAAAAAGTTAAATGTTCATTTTTTCCTTCCATGTTGCTTCTGCTGCTGTGAAGCACCTGAAGGGTTAATAAACTTCTTGAATGTGGTTTTGTGCACCTTGAGGGGTGCAGTTTTTAGAATGGTGTCACTTTTGGGTATTTTCAGCCATATAGACCCCTCAAACTGACTTCAAATGTGAGGTGGTCCCTAAAAAAAATGGTTTTGTAAATTTCGTTGTAAAAATGAGAAATCGCTGGTCAAATTTTAACCCTTATAACTTCCTAGCAAAAAAAAATTTTGTTTCCAAAATTGTGCTGATGTAAAGTAGACGTGTGGGAAATGTTATTTATTAACTATTTTGTGTCACATAACTCTCTGGTTTAACAGAATAAAAATTCAAAATGTGAAAATTGCGAAATTTTCAAAATTTTCGCCAAATTTCCGTTTTTATCACAAATAAACACAGAATTTATTGACCTAAATTTACCACTAACATGAAGCCCAATATGTCACGAAAAAACAATCTCAGAACCGCTAGGATCCATTGAAGCGTTCCTGAGTTATTACCTCATGAAGGGACACTGGTCAGAATTGCAAAAAACGGCAAGGTCTTTAAGGTCAAAATAGGCTGGGTCATGAAGGGGTTAATGCCAAAGGAGGAGAGGATCTGTAGTAGGAGGCAGTGATCAACTGTGTCAAAAGCACAGGGCAGGTCCAGGAGGAGGAGTATAGAGTATTGTCCATTATCTTTGGCTGTAAGTAGGTCATTAGTAATTTTGGTCAGGGCTGTCTCAGTGGAGTGATGAGGATGGAAACCAGATTGTAGAATGTCAAAGAGCAAGTTAGATGAGAGGTGGGAGGAAAGTTCAGCATGGACGTGCTGCTCCAGGAGTCTGGAAGCGAATGGGAGCAGCGATATTGGGCAATAGCTGGAAATAGCAGTTGGGTCGAGGGTTGGCATGTTAAGGATGGGCGTAACTGGCATGTTTGAAAGCAGAAGGGCAGGTACCAGAAGTTAGTGATAGGTTGAAGAGATGGGTTAGGGATGGGCTAAGTGTGGTGGTGAGGTTGGGGAGGAGGTGGGATGGCATGAGGTCTAGGGCAAAAGTGGTGAGGTGTGATTTGGAGAGGAGACAATTAAGCTCTCCTTCAGTGATGTTGGAGAGGGAGGTTATGGGGTTTGGGCATTGGTCTGGTATACAAAGAGGTTGTGACGGATGAACTGTAAAGACTTGCCATGTTTGGTCGATCTTATTTTTGAAGTGTGTGGCAAAGTTCTCAACAGAGATGTTGGAGGGGGCATTGGTGGGCAGAGGAGGGAGTTAAAAGTTTTGAATAACTGTTTAGGGTTGTAGGATAGGGAAGATACAAGGGTTGTGAAGTAGGCCTGTTTAGCAGAGGTGAGGGTGAATTTGAAAGCGAGTGTTGCCTGTTTGAATGCAGTGAAATCATCTTGCAAATTTTTCTTCCAACGCCACTCTGCAACCCTGGACCCTTGCTGGAGCTTTTTAGTGACGATATTGTGCCAGGGTTGTTTATTGATACGTCGCACTCTGCCATGAATGAGAGGGGCGACCATGCCAATAGCTGATGCGAGAGTGGCAGTGTAGAAAGCAGTGGCACTGTCTGTGTCGTGGAGTGAGGATATGGACTCCAGTGGTAGAATATAGTGTGCGTGTCTCGGTGTGCGAGGTTTCTGCAGGGGTGCGCAAGTTGCTGGACATGGGTGACAGGTGAGGAGGTCAGGGATGAGAAAGTGAGTAGATGGTGGTCGGATAGAGGGAGAGGGTGAAGATAGAGAGCAGAGCCAGGTGAAGACCAGATCTAGTGTATGTCCGCCTGTGTGGGTGGCTGCAGAGGACTGAATAAGTCCAAAAGATGAAGTAAGGGACAGAAGATTGGAGGCTGTTGACTGAAGGGTATCAGTGGGGATGTTGAAGTCACCCATGATGAATAGTGGGAATGTCAGTGGAAAGAAGGTGAAGAAGCCAGGTGGAGAACTGGCCAATGAAGGCAGTGGCTGGGCCCGGAGGTCTGTATATGACGGCCACTTGGAGGTTGGAAGGAGAGTAGATGCGGTCAGAGTGGACTTGAAAAGAGGGGAGGATAAGGGAGGGTAGAGGTGGGATTGGGTTGAAGGTGCAGTTAATGGAAAGAAGACCCACTCCTCCACCATGTCTGTTGCCTGGTCGAGGCATGTGAGTGAAGTGGAGGCCGCCATAACGCAGCAGGGGAGGCAGTGTAGGAGGGTATCAGCCATGTTTCTGTGAGGTCGAGGAATGCAAGATTTGGAGAGAGAAAGAGGTCATAAATCACATAAAGCTTAATGCAGATGGAGCGGGCATTCCAGAGTGTTCAGACAGAGGGAGCAGGGGGGTGGGTGCCAGGGGCATGGGTTTTACGTTGGAAAGATTGCGGTTGTTCATATTAGGGAGCGGTAGGAGGGGGTAGTAATGGGAGGTAAGAGCTGTGGGGGTCCAGGGTTGGGAGATATGTCGCCAGCAGTGAGGAGAAGCAGAGAGAGGGAGAGCAGGTGGGAGGATAGTGGCCAGCTTGTTTTATTAGGAGAGATCTGAGGTTGAGGAGCAGGTCAGCAGAGGTCAGGTGCGGAATCTGTGACCAGGTTTTTGCCACCTCATCTGAGAGCAGCATAATGTACGAAAAGAGATCCTGATTTCAACGATTTATCACTTAGTTTACTGGGTGCAACTATTCTGATACTGACTTTTTAGATGTAGCAGAGCTCAGAAAGCTAACTCTTCCCTTACCACAGCTTTCTGTATACATTGTCTAATGACAGTAAGCTGCTAATCAGTAGTGTGCGTCAGGAGTTGGACCAGGATGTACAAGGGCACCTAGATTGGCAGTGATCATCTCCTGCTGGTAAGACTCATTGTATTGGAAAAGCACACAGTCTAATTAGTGACACATCACTGAAATCAGTGTCTCAACCTCTGCCTCACGTTGACCTCAGATTAAATATCAAAAATCTGCTGACAGATTTTTTTTTTTTTTTTTAAATCTGAATTGCATGATGGTTTTTTCCAAATGCCAACACAATATGGGAATGTTCACACATTAATTGTTTCAGAAGATGAGAAGTTTTAACTGAAACCATCTATTTATAGGATGGTTTGCATCTTGCTCCTATACTGTTCAATTGCTGGTATAGATTATTAAATATGGATGTGATGGTCCTTTAAGGTAACGTGTTTGCTCCAATGTAGTTTTGAATAATGTTTTTGCTTTTAAGATATTACGCAGGATGGGCTGACAAATGGCACGGAAAAACAATTCCAATTGATGGAGACTATTTCACCTACACCAGACATGAACCAGTTGGTGTATGCGCACAGATCATACCGGTAAGCTTTGTTCGATCCCTGACTTGCCATTGAAAATATGGCTTATAGCTAGCTTGACAATTAAACTTTACAAGTGTACTAGATCACTTACAGTAGTATAATTCCTAATGCAAGCCGTTGTGGAAATTCTCCTCGGTGTAGCCGCTTACTTGGCAGATCTAATTCATTTGCCTTCTTGCAGTGGAATTTCCCTCTTCTGATGTTGGCCTGGAAGTTTGGCCCGGCACTGGCTACTGGGAATGTAATAGTCATGAAGGTTGCAGAACAGACACCGCTCACTGCTCTACATGTTGCCAGTTTGGTGAAGGAGGTAACTTTTTTCCTTGGTTGCGGTTTCCTTTAAAGTATACATGTCAAACTCAGGCCCGTGGCCCAAAGTAACATAGTTAGTAAGGCCGAAAAAAGACATTTGTCCATCCAGTTCAGCCTATATTCCATCATAATAAATCCCCAGATCTACGTCCTTCTACAGAACCTAATAATTGTATGATACAATATTGTTCTGCTCCAGGAACACATCCAGGCCTCTCTTGAAGCCCTCGACTGAGTTCGCCATCACCACCTCCTCCGGCAAGCAATTCCAGATTCTCACTGCCCTAACAGTAAAGAATCCTCTTCTATGTTGGTGGAAAAACCTTCTCTCCTCCAGACGCAAAGAATGCCCCCTTGTGCCCGTCACCTTCCTTGGTATAAACAGATCCTCAGCGAGATATTTGTATTGTCCCCTTATATACTTATACATGGTTATTAGATCGCCCCTCAGTCGTCTTTTTTCTAGACTAAATAATCCTAATTTCGCTAATCTATCTGGGTATTGTAGTTCTCCCATCCCCTTTATTAATTTTGTTGCCCTCCTTTGTACTCTCTCTAGTTCCATTATATCCTTCCTGAGCACCGGTGCCCAAAACTGGACACCGTACTCCATGTGCGGTCTAACTAGGGATTTGTACAGAGGCAGTATAATGCTCTCATCATGTGTATCCAGACCTCTTTTAATGCACCCCATGATCCTGTTTGCCTTGGCAGCTGCTGCCTGGCACTGGCTGCTCCAGGTAAGTTTATCATTAACTAGGATCCCCAAGTCCTTCTCCCTGTCAGATTTACTCAGTGGTTTCCCGTTCAGTGTGTAATGGTGATATTGATTCCTTCTTCCCATGTGTATAACCTTACATTTATCATTGTTAAACCTCATCTGCCACCTTTCAGCCCAAGTTTCCAACTTATCCAGATCCATGTGTAATTGTCTAATCAATGTCTACTAGTGTTGGCCTGCTAGTAGACCTTGCAACAAATGGCATACCTCATGTCCTCCTTCTCTACCACAATCTGGCATCAACACTATCAGTGCAGCTTCCACCACGCGCACACCATTGACGCGGCGCGACCGTCCTCTCCCCTGTACACTCAAACACCTCATGTCACTCACTTGATGATGCAACATCACGAGCACTTATGGGTTCCGGGGCCTGCATCCACATATACGCACACAGCTCCCCCCACACCTTCACATGGCATGCTCCATGCCACATTCACTGACCCCCTTCCAGTTCTTCCTGTAGGTAAGCCTCCATTTTGACTAACTGCTGTTATACCGATTCTTCCTCTTGCACACTATTCCACCATCACTATGCTTTGCCACTGGTCTTATCCCGACTTTCCATATAAGCTAAGTCTTCTCCATGACTGCATACCATTTTCACCATTCTGCTTGCAGTACGTTCTGCCTATCCTTTCACCCATTCTTGCATATCACACAATTTATTTTCCCCTTGATAAAGCGGTACGCGAAAAGCGCGTCGGGGCTTTCGGAGATTGAGGACAGGCGGACTATATGGGTATGAGCTGGCTGCCGTATTAACTCTTTATGCACTTGCACTTAGCACTTTAGAAATATGGCTATCTCTTTATGCATGTCACTATGTGGTTGGTTTTACATGCTAGCATAATCCCACAGCCTGTGTTACTTTCTACCTCAATCCCATTTTTGTGCATCCTACTTGGGTAAAAGAAAATCCTTCCTCTTACTGTATTTTGTTATGAATTCTGTAATTATTGTACTTTAATAAAATTTGTTACCTTTTTAATTATTTTCTCTGAGTGGTGTGATATGATACTATGTATCTCTTGGGTTAGTGTAAGTTTCAACACCCCTTCTATGCTTCCTTTGGGACTTCCTTTCATGGTGGAGGAACCCTTTTAGTAGCATTGATATGTTTGCGGACATTTTTGTTTACATACTTGCATATCTGCATTTTTTCTCATTACTGGGCTCATGGTCCATTACCAATACATATCCCCTCACCCTCTAATACACACCACATATCTTTACCTGTGCACTGCACAGGCTCAATATAAATAAATAAATAAATGTATGTATGTATATGTGTGTATGTACATATTTTTACCTGCCTTTTTCTGACTTGTCATCTTCACTGGGTCTTTGGTCCCACCACTCCAACCTCTTAACATCAGTCATTTCAACAGAAGTTACAGTAGCTCTGGCTACATAACAACCTTATCCTTTCCTATACCTCACTCTTAGCAGGTTCTTACAAACATCCATACTTATTCCCACCATGCTTTCCTACCCCTTACTAACTGTACATATACCTCCCCACTATCCCATTTCTTTTTCTCCCCCTCCTTCTATGGTATGGCGACAGTGCTCGTGAGACACGAACCTTTTTTTTTTTTTTTTTCTCCTTAACACATCCAATTGTGCAACTTTTATTTTTATTCTAAGATCTATTATTTTGTTCGTGGGACAACCCCCTATAAGTTGCTTCCAAACTTTATAGGTTCATTTTAACTATGGATTATTTCCTCTTTGCTTTAGTCAAATGATGGGCACAATAAAGAGCATGTACTGTACTTGGGACATGACTTTTTCCCTTAAACATTAACTGAATGCTGCTTGTAAAACCTCTAAAGGGATCGTGGTGGAATTATCACTGGGCTGTAAAATGCTTTTTTTCTCGGCCTAGAGAAAATCCGGCTGTAGCTGCTAAATGCAGTCTAAATTCCCACTTTGTTTAGTAGACCTGGTAATGGAGTTATTGCCTAATATAGGTTTTACGTTATAGGCATTAAATTGGATGAGCTTTATTTGGTTGAACCAATTATCCGGTTCTGAAGCAGCAGCTTGTTTGCATGGTCCGAGTATTAGCACGTAAATAGACCTGTAGTCGGTCTTCTGTCTCCTGCCCAACCTGCTAATCTCATGATTTGCCAGGTATAGAACTAGAGGACCATTTTGACCCACTTACCCTGTAGAAGGGATGAGCCTTTCAGTCACACACAAATATATTTTGTACTGAACCAATAATCTCCGAAACATATCTTGTCTTTTCTCAGGCTGGATTCCCACCAGGCGTGGTCAATATCCTACCTGGCATGGGTCCCACAGCTGGTGCTGCCCTTTCTTCTCACATGGATGTGGATAAAGTTGCCTTCACTGGCTCTACAGAGGTAAAATCTCTGGTCTCTGTTTAGGCTTGTCTTAAAGGGAACCTGTCACCCCGTTTTTTCAGTAGGAGATAAAAATACAGTTAAATAGGGCCTGAGCTGTGTTTTACAATAGGGTATTTTTTGTCCCCTGATTCCCTACCTATGCTGCTGCAATACCTTACAAAAGTGGCCTTTTTCGCCTGTCAATCAGGCTGGTCAGGTCGGATGGGTGTGGTCACAGCGCTGTTTCTCCCCCACATCTTGCTTATGTTCCCGTTGGTTGGTTTCCTGAAGCCGAGATTCGAACTCAGCTTCAGGAAAACGGCCGCCGCAATGTCCATCTGCGCACGCGCGGCATCCGGCGGCCATTTTCCTGAAGCCCTGGGAAGCAGGAGACTCCATCTGCGCACGCGCGGCCCCGGGAAGATGGCCGCGCCCACCGAGAAACCGCTGAATAGCGGCGAGCGCGCTCTTTTTCTACAGCTGCGCAGTGCATTCGGCACTTGCGCATGCGAGAAGCACTATGCCACCAACGGGAACTTAAGCAAGATGTGGGGGAGAAACAGCGCTGTGACCACCAGGTACGCCGGGTACGGGTGCATGGAGCGATCCTGGATGGTTCCCAGGGTTTGAAGGAGAGGAGACTCTCCTTCAGGCCCTGGGATCCATATTCATGTAAAAAATAAAGAATAAAAATAGAAAATATGGATATACTCACCCTCGGACGGGCCCTGGCTCTCAGCGCTGCAAGCGTCTGCCTCCGTTCCTAAGAATGCATTGAACGTAGGACCTGCGATGACGTCGCGGTCAGGTGACCGGGCACCTGACCACCCACGTGACCGCCATGTCATCGAAGGTCCTTCACTCACTGCATTCTTAGGAACGGAGGCAGACTCCTGCAGCGCTGAGAGCCAGGGTCTGTTGGAGGGGTGATTATTTCCATATTTTTCATTTTTATTTTATTTTTTACATGAATATGGATCCCAGGGCCTGAAGGATCCTGTCTCCTCACCTCCAGACCCTGGGAACCACACGCCGTATAAGATGACTGGGCGTATAAGATGACCCCCGTCTTATACGGCGGGTATATCCCAAATTCCATATTTTATATGGAAAAGTTGGGGGGTCGTCTTATACGCCCAGTCGTCTTATACACCAGAAAATACGGTACCTCTTCCTTTTTTTGCTGGTAGCTGTGCTGCTGGTAGCTGTGCTGGTGGAGGCCGTGGATGTGGAGTCCCTTTCTTGAGCATGCTGGACACTTTTTACAATGGCTGTTGCTCCTTCACTTCTGGAAGTCACTTTTCTGCTCTCAATATATGGCCTAACCAGGGATTTGCCCAATTCCTCAAGAAATAATCTTCTTTTATGCAGCTTATTCCAGTTCCAATCGGGGTCGATTTCTCTCCATAAGACAAATGCATTGTATACAGAAACGTCCAGCATGTTATAAAATAAAATCATTGGCCACCGATTGGTTTTGTGTTTGCATGTATATGTTGATATTGCTTGGTCTAAAGTATCAACTGCTCCCTTTGTGGCATTATAATCCAAAATAATGTCAGGCTTTCTGTCTTCTCTATCACTTAGGGCATTGTCATGGTGCATTGTGCTCATTAGAATTACCTAAGTTTGGAAAAGATAAGAATAGATGTATAGATATGTATTCACAGCGTCAGTCAATAGACATTTTAGAAACCTTTTTATCCAAGTTTTGAAGAAAAAAAAAAATAAAGATGTGTATTCACAGCTCAGTGCTCTCAATCTCAGATATTCCAGTGTCTTTCACAGGACTTAGCTTCAAGGTGTAAAGGTACCGTCACACTAAGCGACGCTGCAGCGATATAGACAACTATGTCGATCGCTGCAGTGTCGCTGTTTGGTCGCTGGAGAGCTGTCACACAGACAGCTCTCCAGCGACCAACGATGCCGAGGTCCCCGGGTAACCAGGGTAAACATCGGGTTACTAAGCGCAGGGCCGCACTTAGTAACCCGATGTTTACCCTGGTTACCGTTGTAAATGTAAAAAAACAAACACTACATACTTACATTCCCGGTGTCTGGTCACGTCCCTCGCCTTCAGCTTCCCGCACTGACTGAGCGCCGGCCGGAAAGCACAGCGGTGACGTCACCGCTGCACAGCGTGCTTTACGGCCGGCCGGCGCTCAGTCAGTGCGGGAAGCTGAAGGCGAGGGACGTGACCAGACACCGGGAATGTAAGTATGTAGTGTTTGTTTTTTTACATTTACAACGGTAACCAGGGTAAACAGCGGGTTACTAAGTGCGGCCCTGCGCTTAGTAACCCGATATTTACCCTGGTTACCAGTGAAGACATCGCTGGATCGGTGTCACACACGCCGATTCAGCGATGTCAGCGGGAGATCCAGCGACGAAATAAAGTTCTGATCTTTCCCCAGCGACCAACGATCTCCCAGCAGGGGCCTAATCGTTGGTCGCTGTCACGCATAACGATTTCATTGCTACGTCGCAAAATGCAACGATATCGTTAACGATATCGTTATGTGTGACGGTACCTTAAGTCAAATGACTGGTGGCCAATTTATAAGACAACAGTGTCTTCTCTCACAAACTGAAAATGCATTTGACTAAATAAATACTTGATTACTGATGACTGTGAAACCCCCAGCCTTTGAATAATAGACAACCAGTCTCCTCTCTCACAAACGGCTATGGATAATACTAAAGAATTACTTGTTTACTGATAAGAACAGTGAAACAACCACCATTTTGAGATGAAGTACACATAAAAAAACATAACTTTTGCAGTCAGAAATAATCAGAGACCTGGGGCGTGGCTATGTAGCTGAAGAAGAAGGAAGCATCCTAGGAGAGCTCCATATATCCGGAGCTGATTTTGCTATAAATACTGTAAGTGACCGAGCGGTACTAACCCGGATCGGGACCCCATATACCGGAGAGTCTGGTGGACCTTCTGGGAGACCGCTGTGGAGCCGGGAGCTGCGGAAGCCAAACAGGCAGGAGAACCCCATGTGCAGCGGCGGCCATCTTGGGAGCGCGCGCTAGGGAGCACAGGACGCGGCGCTGCTTATTGCCGGAGCTGGGCCTCCTGCCATCTCGGAGGCAGCGGTGACCGACCGCACTGGTGGGCGCGACGAGGAGCCTGCAAGGGGAAGCAGGGAAGACATACGGGACACGGTGCTGCTCTCTGCTGGAGCCGGGTCCCCCTCATCTTGGAGACAGCGGCGGTGGATAGTGCCGGTGAGCTGTGAGGACTGACACAAGTGGCGGTACGTGCCTGGGGTAGCGGCCATCATCTCAGCGCACACCCTGACAGATAGGGAAAGTGCGCCTCTAATCTTATCAGCGGCGCTGGGCGGTGAGTGTGCGCCTGAAGAAGTAGGGGTGGTGCAGTGTGTGCCCTGAGAAAGTGGGACCTGCGCCCCCCTGTCGGGTGGACATTTTCCCTGCCAGCGCCATAACATTACAGGGATTAACCCCTTTCTAGCTGCTCCCCTTATGGTAACTGTGGAATTGCACGGCTTGAGTGTTACAGCAGCTATCTTTATATACCGGATACCCTAAGCTGCCTGCCCAGTGGACTCCTGTCTTATAACCTTGGGCTCCATAATACAAGACTCAAAATCGGAGTACAGCTTATCCATAATTACCCCTTGGGTCGCTTTGTGAAATCCCCTTGTGAGTATCCATCATGCAGCACCCTAGAGGAGCATCGGCTGCTGAAAAATTAAAAAAATATGCCAAAGATGATCCTCATGATAATGTGCGCAATCTTAGAAATAATCCTACACCGTCTCAACGTAAAGGACGCCCCTCTGACAGTAATGAGGAGGGAGGAGAGGATGAACTGACTCTTAAACAGGCATCAGAGCAGTTGATGCAGGCTATCTCCCTCACTAGATCAGCTCTTACGGAGAAAATAGAAGATGTGCATACTGAGGTGGGACGCCTGTGACATGACATGCAAACTATGAGAGGGCGCATCACGGAGGTTGAAACGAGGGTGTCTCATATTGAAGACACTATCACCCCTATGGAGGCTAAACTGACCAAAGCTGCTGGATCCGTAAATGCCTGGAAGCAAAAGGCAGACGACTTGGAAAATAGACTGCGCCGCAATAATATCCGAATTATAGGTCTCCCGGAGCGGTCGGAGGGTCAGCAGCCTGAACAGTTTCTGGAGGAATGGCTCAAGTCATCATTGGGAGATGGATTCTCCTCGACATATGCGGTGGAAAGGGCCCATAGGGTCCCGACCAGGCCTCTTCCTCCTGGAGCCCCGCCGCGGCCTTTCCTGGCGCGTCTCCTTAATTGTAGAGACAGAGATATCATCCTCCGCTTGGCACGACAGAAGGGCCTCATCAAATTCGATAACGCTACCATATCGATTTTTCCAGATTTTTCCATGGAACTTCAAAAGCAGCGGGCACGATTTATGGATATCAAGAAACAACTTAGAGATAAGAACATCGTTTACTCCATGCTTTATCCAGCCCGGCTTCGTATCGT
Source organism: Ranitomeya imitator (assembly GCF_032444005.1). Taxonomy (NCBI): domain Eukaryota; kingdom Metazoa; phylum Chordata; class Amphibia; order Anura; family Dendrobatidae; genus Ranitomeya; species Ranitomeya imitator. Next base: position 246,467,615 of record NC_091282.1, read on the forward strand.
TCATAAGGGCTCCTCCTTATTCTTCACGGATCCAGCGGAGGCGACCGAGTGGCTGCGGTCTCGCGGGGGGTCGAATGTGGAAGACTCCTAACCTGAGTTCCCTGATTAATGGCAACATAGATAGAGCTTTCTGCCTGGGTGCGGAAAATGTCAACAATACCGGACACTGAGTCCAGTGAGGGTATCCCCTATTCAATTTGACTGTGGGAGTATGGAAATATGCTCCCCAACTGTTCAAGTTTTGTTTAGTTTGGTTTTATATACTAGTTTTGGATGTTTACTAAGCATGGTTGCCTCCAATGCTAACTCTTTGCTCTGTGTGATGCTGCAGGACTGCACCCGAATGATAATGATATGTATCAATTCTTCCTCTAAGAGTAAATATGGGGGCTGAACTTACCGTATATACTCGAGTATAAGCCGACCCGAGTATAAGCCGACCCCCCTAATTTTGCCACAAAAAACTGGGAAAACTTATTGACTCGAGTATAAGCCTAGGGTGGAAATGCAGCATTTACCGGTGAATTTCAAAAATAAAAATAGATCATTATTTCCCCATAGCTGTGCCATATAGTGCTCTACACCATTCATATTTCCCCATAGCTGTGCCATATAGTGCTCTACACCATTCATATTTCCCCATAGCTGTGCCCCATATAGTGCTCTGCACCGTTCACTGTGCCCCCTAGCTGTGCCATATACAGTGCTCTGCACCGTTCACTGTGCCCCATAGCTGTGCCATATACGGTGCTCTGCACCGTTCATTGTGCCCCCTAGCTGTGCCTTATACGGTGCTCTGCACCGTTCACTGTGCCCCCTAGCTGTGCCTTATACGGTGCTCTGCACCGTTCATTGTGCCCCCTAGCTGTGCCATATACAGTGCTCTGCACCGTTCACTGTGCCCCCTAGCTGTGCCCTATACGGTGCTCTGCACCGTTCACTGTGCCCCCTAGCTGTGCCTTATACGGTGCTCTGCACCGTTCATTGTGCCCCCTAGCTGTGCCTTATACGGTGCTCTGCACCGTTCATTGTGCCCCCTAGCTGTGCCTTATACGGTGCTCTGCACCGTTCATTGTGCCCCATAGCTGTGCCTTATACGGTGCTCTGCACCGTTCACTGTGCCCCATAGATGCTCCACATTAATCTGTGCCGCCGCCGCTGCTGCAATAAAAAAAAAAAAACACATACTCACCTCCCTTGATTGCAGCTCCCGGCGTCTCGTTCCGGCGCCTCCATCTTCCCGGCGTCTCTGCTCTGACTGATCAGGCAGAGGGCGCCGCGCACACTATATGCGTCATCGCGCCCTCTGCCTGATCAGTCAGAGAGCGCAGACGCCGGGAAGATGGAGGCACCGGCCGGGAAGATGGATCGGCGCCCGGCGGCTGGAACGTGGACAGGTGAATATAACATACTCACCTAGTCCTGGCGATCCTCGCGCTGTCCCCTCCTGTCTTCGGCGCTGCAGCTTCTTTCTCTATCAGCGGTCACCGGCACCGCTGATTAGAGAAATGAATAAGCGGCTCCGCCCCTATGGGAGGTGGCGCCGCTTATTCATTTCTGTAATGAGCGGTCCCACGTGACCGCTGAAGAGAGGAAGAAGCTGCAGCGCCGAAGCCCGTGGGACGGCAGGGACAGCGCGAGGATCGCTGGGACTAGGTAAGTATACCCCAGCGCCCTCAGCCCCTCACCTGCCGACCCCACCGCTACCGTGACTCGAGTATAAGCCGAGGGGGGCACTTTCAGCCCTAAAATTTGGGCTGAAAATCTCGGCTTATACTCGAGTATATACGGTATATGTATGACCTGGAACATACGAGATATAAAAACCCCTCGAAAGAAAATTAAGGTGTTTTCGCAGATTAAAAGATATCACCCTCAAGTTGTAGCACTAATAGAGACACATTTGACAAGAGACACGGCTCGATGTATGCAAAAGCCATGGGTACAATGGTCCCTACACGCATTCCACACTAGCTATTCAAGAGGGGTCTCTCTGCTGATACACAAAGAGGTCAGATGGGAGGCTAAAGAGGCGAGATGTGATCCAGAGGGTCGTTTCGTCTTTGTGCATTCATTTATTAACTCACGAGAGTATGTGTTGTTGTGTATCTATAACCCCCCTCCTGCTAACATGTCAATCCTACGTATAGCTCTGGGCTTCTCCTTAAAATATCCGGAAGCCAATGTTATCTGTATGGGGGACTTTAATTTAATTATGAATCAGTCCATGGATAGATTGAGATTGGACGATGTGGACTCAGGGGAAGCTGTGCCTCAACACCCCTCACAATTAGCGCTGTTTATGGAAGGGAGTGGGTGGCTAGATTTATGGAGAATAAACCATCCAGAAGTTAAAGGGTACACCTGCCACTCGTCTACTAGGCAGTCTTTATCTCGAATAGACTATATATTTGGGTCGGGTGGCTTGGCGTTACGGGTAAATAGCATTGAACATGGTAACCGGGGGGATCTCAGATCATAGCCCGATCATTCTTAAACTTAAATATGGGCAATCCGATAATAGTAATAGGTCCTGGAAATTAAATCCCTTTTGGTTAAAATTGATAGACTCTAGTGATAGGACGGTTGATCAGTTGAATGGCTTTGTGCTGACACATTCAGAAATCCAAAACCTTGGTCTATTCTGGGATACCCTGAAGGCATACCTGAGAGGATGCTTGTCTTCTACTATTTCCTATATTTAGAGGGTGACAGCGAGGGAGGACAAAGAGATAGAGCAAAGATTAAAAGACTCGGAGGCCACTTATATAGCTAATCAGTCCAGCAGTAACAGAATTGAGTGGCTTACTTCCCAGAGATTGTATACCCAACATACAGATGCTAAGTCAAAGCGCAAATTATTTTTTACTCGTCAGTCCTACTTTGAGCTAGGGAATCAGGCCAGCACACTCCTGGCCTTCTTGGTGCGCCAACATGGCACCTCCAACACAATATTGCAGATCCGGGTGTCCGATGGCTCATTGGTGTCCTCTACTGATGGAATACTTCAGGGCTTTTATGATTATTATACTTCGTTGTATAAGTCTAATAGTGGTTTAGATGTCGATGAATGCCTGGATTATTTATCGGATATAACATTCCCCTCGCTGAGTCCATCCCAACGAGCTCTTATGGAGGCTGAATTTACTCTGGAAGAGGTAGAACATGCTATAGCAGATATGGCTACTGGGAAGGCCCCGGGACCTGATGGATTTCCCATTGAATTTTATAGGAAATACCGTGATAAATTAGCACCTATATTGCTGAAGGTACTTAGGGGAATATGGGAGGGAGAATCGATACCCGAATCGTTTTATGATGCTAATATTATCGTGCTTAGGAAGGAGGGGAAGGATCCTCTGGATTGTGGATCATATAGACCAATTTCTTTAGTGAATGTGGACTACAAAATTTTCACTAAAATTCTGGCTACTAGATTGAATGCGATCATATTAGATCTCATACACCCAGATCAAACCGGCTTTATGCCCGGGAAAAATACTTCTATTAATATTAGAGTGCAATCGGTCATTCAATATAGTTCATTAGAGCCGGACAATAAGTGGGCATTGGCTTCGTTGGATGCAGCCAAGGCTTTTGACTCCCTTGAGTGGTCCTTTTTAACTGCATGCCTACGGAAATATGGGTTTGGGAATAAATTTCTAAGAGGGATAGGTACACTATATGCGAAACCTGGGGCACGTATGGTGGTAAACGGTTCTATATCTGCACCATTTTCCTTGCATAGGGGAACTCGCCAGGGATGCCCTCTCTCCCCAGCTCTATTTGCCTTGGCTATAGAAGCCCTGGCAATACGGATGAGGTCCTCTGTAGACATTAAAGGGATACATATTGCTGATCGAGTGGACATTATTGGTCTTTATGCAGACGATATGGTGGTGTTTATGGACCAGACAGAAGATATATTACCAAAAGTAATAACGATGATTGATAAATTTAGTAAATTTTCTGGCCTATATATAAATTGGGATAAATCTGCTTTGATGCCTCTCTCCCATACCCCAATGCCATGCCTTGAAACCCTCTCGCTGCTACCCATAGTCTCCAATTTTAAGTACCTTGGAATACATATGTCTCAGCGCAGTCACCAAGATTTGCATCTCAATATATACCCACTACTGGACGTGGTTAAATCTAAATTTGCTACCTGGGACAAGCTCCCGCTATCTGTGGCTGGTCGTATTAACCTGATCAAAATGATATTACTCCCAAAATTGAGCTATTGTTTTCAACATAGTGCCGTTTTAATACCTAAATCTTTTTTTGCAACCCTGAATTCCCTTACCACATCTTTCATATGGGGGAAAGCTAGGCCTAGACTTAAACTATCCACTCTGCAGAGACCCAAACAGGGGGGCGGGGCGGCCGTGCCGGACTTCTATCTGTACTACCTTGCTGGGCAGGCTAAAATGATAAATAAGTGGATGCCCGGGGAGTCTCTTCCCAACTCTGAAAGCCATGTATTACATTCAGCTCAAATTGATTGCCCGCTGGGTTTTTTGGAAATGGAGAAAATTACTGTCCCTCGTTTGCTTCCTTTGCTCCGATTGGCTCGATCGATATGGAGGCAAATTAAAAAAGTAACAAAATCTGTTGATATAGCAGCCGAAATGCCACTGTGGAACAATAGCTATTTCCCGGGATTATTAGGCCACCCATCTACTGAATTTTGGGTATCGTATGGTGTCCTCACAGTGAGCGATATACATAGCCAGGGGATTTTTGTTTCTTTTGAACAATTACAAAATACTCACAATATACCGAGATCTCAATTTTTCCGCTACTTACAATTAAGATCTGCTTTCCAATCATATATACGGAATACGGGTGCAGGTAGAGCTATTTCAACTCTACCGTTAATAGGAATTCTCAAATCACAAGGGCCTCAGGGACTTATCTCCTCTTTATATACCTATCTGATATCCATAGGCGAAGAATCCACCTTAGATTTAATTAAGGGAAAATGGGGGAGGGTACTTCCAGATACACTAGGAGAAGAATGGGATGAAATCTTGGAATCTCCAACTAAGGTCTCCCCATCAATCAATAATAGGATGATCCAACTGTATATTATATATCAATCCTATTTGACCCCGACTCGTCTATTTAAAATGGGCCATCTTCATTCATCAGACTGCTTGAGGTGTCATTCCAGTGACGCAGATTTCATTCATATGATATGGAAATGTCCTGTTGTTTTTCAATTTTGGAGAGAGGTAACGGTACTGTTGACATCCTTGGTGTCGATCCCTGTTCCACTTGAACCACTGGTATGCCTGTTTGGGGTGTGGGAGGCAGAGACTTGGGATCACCACACGGGAATCTTTCTGAGAGAATCGCTATTTATGGCACGAAAGGTATTGGCAATGCGTTGGATGGGAGGTTCCTGTCCATCTCTTAGAGCATGGATTGACTTAGTGAACTCAATTATTCCGTATGAGCGGACACTGTACCAAAACAGGGGTTGTCCAGCCAAATTTGAGAAGATATGGGGAAGATGGAACTCATCCTGTCATACTGTTTAGGCCAAGATAACTCAGTATACGCATAAAAAAAAAAAGGGTATATGATTATGCAGACACTATTCACTCACAGGGCGGAGTCTATTTAGAACTCTCCTGCAAGAGGCACTATGTTATGTTAGTTTTAGAAGCTTTATTAGAAGTTAATGTAGTTAAGGTTCAAATAAGATGTTAACGATTAACATGCACAGTTTATTATCTTTATAATATTTTATACATGGCTATGTATGGTAATTTTCTGTAACTAACTAATGGATAATGATGAATGCAAGCAAATGTGTGTATAATCTATCCTGTAATTAATAAACGAATTTAAAAAAAAAAAATAATCAGAGACCTGTAGAACAGTATAAAATGCTATTGGGTCATATTGACCCGAACAGTACAAGTGTAACAATCAGCGTGTAGCAAAAAGTAAACAAAAAAAAAAACAAACAAAAAAATATATAGAGCTCCACAAATGAGAAGTCAAGATACCACTAGCTTCAAATCCTCATATAAAAAAAATCTACAGGGTCTCAAAAATCATTTCGGGTCATATTGACCCGAACAGTACAGCAGGGTTAAACATGTTATGAAGAAGCACAGGTAATTGCTTTTCCATATTGTAGTTACCTGTAGTACGGAAGCTCCTTAAGTTGGTAAAGGTTTCAGGAGCAGCTCTAAAATGCGATTTGTTGTAGGCTTTTTTTATAATTAAGGAATTAAGGACAATCCTGTTATCCTTTGAGCCTTTTAGAGGCTATCATTTAAGAACTGTAATGCAGTGTGTAAATCAACAGAAAAAGGGAAATAGACATGACCCTGCCCCGAAGACCTGCCAGATGGGAAAGGTTAAGGCTCAGCCAACTGTAATGGGTTTGTCAGGTCTATGTTGAGATTAGTCCTCGCATCAGATTTACTTGTTTCTGATTCATGCAGAATAATAAAAGAAAAAAGCAGCCTCCTTCTTATAACAGATATACAGTGCATGCTGTCTTTTTTTTTTTTTTCGTTTGTTTTTTTCTTCTGTAGGTGGGTCGTCTAATCCAGCAGGCAGCTGGAAAATCCAACCTGAAGAAGGTAACTCTTGAGCTTGGTGGCAAGAGCCCTAACATCATTCTCTCAGATGCTGATAGTAAGTTAGCACTATCTTGTGTATTCAATTTGGTTCTTATTTTATTAATTAATTTAGAAACCTAGAATTTTGTCCAATATTAATGTGGTAAATCAGTACTGCAGATTACATTATTGTGCCTCATGGCCAGTTATCAGTATGGTTATCTTAAAGGGGTTGTCCACTACTAAACAAGCCCTCTTTAACATTGTGCAATGTAAAAATTAAAAACCTTTGTACTTGCCTCACGAACCAGCGCCGTTATTGCACTGGCAGCACGGTCTCTCTCGGCGGTCAGGTGACTGTCATGACTGCATACCTCCCAACCGTCCCTCATTGTGCGGGACTTTCCCGGATTTGATGCTTGCCCCGGCTGTCCTGCCCGGGACGCAGAGCTTCCCGCAGACAGAACAGTTGAAGCTGCTGTCACACGCCCCTTTTGTTAGGTCACGCCCCTTCCCCGTCGGTGTGTTCCTGAGTCTTCCAGTGTGCCTCACAGTTCAGAGAGAGGGGACACCTGAGGTGAACATAACACAGCGGGACACAGCCTGGGTGCCGGCGGCAATGTAAGCAGCAGACCATGAGTGGACTGGAGCTGCTAACGGGACAGATGCAGACCAGTGAGTAGTGGATGTCACAGAGATGACTCACTCCATCCAGTGCATTGTGGAGGAGGAGGAGCAGCTGCAGCTCCCTGGGAGAGAGTGACAACACATCAATGTGGCTGCTTTATTTCCCCAGGCATAAAAGGGCTAAGCCCCTATGACAGTCAGTCACTGTATCATCATGTGCTAATTACAAGCTACAGCTCCGCTCGGTGCACACACGCGGCTGAGGCTCCGCTCAGTACACTTCGTACACAGACACACACGCGGCTCCGCTCGGTGCACCTCGTACACACACACGCGGCTCCGCTCGGTGCACCTCGTACACACACACGCGGCTCCGCTCGGTGCACCTCGTACACACACACGCGGCTCCGCTCGGTGCACCTCGTACACACACGCGGCTCCGCTCGGTGCACCTCGTACTGTGAAAGGTGTACGGAGCCGTGTGTGCGAGGTGTACGGAGCACAGCCGCGTGTTTACAGGGTGTACAGAGCTGAGCCGGGTGTGTACGAGATGTACGGAGCGGAGCAGCATGTGAAAGGTGTACGGAGCCGTGTGTACGAGGTGTACAGAGCACAGCCGCGTGTGTACGAGGTGTGCGGAGCAGCATGTGAAAGGTGTACGGAGCGGAGTCGTGTGTAAGAGGTGTACGGAGCCGTGTGTACGAGGTGTACAGAGCACAGCCGCGTGTGTGCGAGGTGTACGGAGCACAGCCGCGTGTGTACGAGGTGTACGGAGCCGTGTGTACGAGGTGTACGGAGCACAGCCGCGTGTGTGCGAGGTGTACAGAGCTGAGCCGGGTGTTTACGAGGTGTACGGAGCTGAGTCGGGTGTGTACGAGATGTACGGAGCGGAGCAGCATGTGAAAGGTGTACGGAGCGGAGTCGTGTGTGTACGAGGTGAGCGGAGCAGGGTGTGAAAGGTGTACGGAGCGGAGTCGTGTGTGTAAGAGGTGTACAGTGCAGAGCCACGTGTCTGAGGTGTACAGAGCAGAGCCATGCGTGCTCAAAGTATACGGAGTGTGTGCAATGTGTATAGAGCGGAGCCGTGTGTGTACAAGGTGTACGGAGTAGTGCCGTGTGTGTACGAGATGTATGGAGCGGAGCCGTGTGTGTATGAGGTGTATGGAGCGGAGCCGTATATGAGGTGTATGGAGCTGAGCTGAATGTGTACAAGATGTACGGAGCGGAGCCGTGTGTGTATGAGATGTATGGAGTGGAGCCGTGTGTGCAAAGTGTACGAAGCGCAGCCGCGTGTGTAGGAGTAGCTATGTGTGGCTATTATACGGTACAAAGTATCATGTGCTGCCAATATACAGTATGGAGCATCATGTGCGGCCAATATACAGTATGGAGCATCATGTGCGGCCAATATACAGTATGGAGCATCATGTGTGGTCATTATACAGTATGAAGCATCATGTGCGGTCATTATACAGTATGGAGCATCATGTGCGGTCATTATACAGTATGGAGCATCATGTGCGGTCATTATACAGTATGGAGCATCATGTGGGGCCATTATACAGTATGGAGCGTCTTGTGTGGCCATTATACAGTATGGAGCATCATGTGCGGTCATTATACAGTATGGAGCATTATGTGCGGCAATTATACTGTATGGAGCACTGTGTGGCCATTATACAGTATGGAGCACTGTGTGGCCATATTTTTTTCTTTATAATTATTCTTTATGAATAGTGTGATCAGCAGTGCTAAATGGGTGTGGTTGAGACATGGATATGGGTGTGACTAGTGAATGGGTGTGGTCAGAGGCGTGGCCTAAAATTTGCCGCGTTGCGCGCCGCAAACTTAGTCCCTCCTTCCCATCTTCAAAAGTTGGGAGGTATGTGACTGAGTGAGTGGTCACGTGATCTACCAGTCAGCAGTCTGATCGGCTGCAGTATTAAGTCAGTGTCGACATCCTCTGGTGATTTATAATACAGTATGCAGCTAATCAGCCACAATTTTCATGTTGCATACGTCACTTGACTGCCAGGAGATACGGTGCTGTCATTGATTGGACAATGTTGGTGTGGGAAGTAAAAGTTGTGGGGGGTTTTTTTTTTGTTTTTTTTTTTTCCTCTTAATTTTATGTTACACACTTGAGTTGATAAGAAGGGGTTTTCCATTTGCAGAAAAAAAATTTAACCCCTTAGCGACCGCCGATACGCCTTTTAACGGCGGCCGCTAAGGGTACTTAAACCACAGCGCCGTTAATTAACGGCGCTGTGGAAAAAGTCCATAGCGCCCCCCAGAGGCCGATTTTCTCCGGGGTCTCGGCTGCCGAGGGTAGCCGAGACCCCAGAGAACATGATTCGGGGTTTTTTTAACCCACCCCGCATTTGCGATCGCCGGTAATTAACCGTTTACCGGCGATCGCAAAAAAAAAAAAAAAAGCGATCTCTTTATAATTTCTCTGTCCTCCGATGTGATCGCACATCGGAGGACAGAGAAAAGGGGTCCCAGGTGGCCCCCCAATACTCACCTAGCTCCCCCGATGCTCCTCGTGTCTCCCGGTGGGCGCCGCCATCTTCAAAATGGCGGGCGCATGCGCAGTGCGCCCGCCGGCCGGCACCGGGAGAATCTTTGGGGTCTCGGCTGCCGGGGGTAGCCGAGACCCCAAAGAGCATGATCGGAGTCGGTATTACCGACCCCTGTTTTGCGATCACCGGTAATTAACTGTTTACCGGCGACCGCAAAAAAAAAAAAAAAAGTAAAGTGTAATTCTCTGTCCTCTGATGTGATCGCACATCAGAGGACAGAGAAATAGGGGGATTCGGGGACCCTAGCATACTCGCCTAGGTCCCTGGATCCTCTTGCTGCTCCTCCTGGCCGCCGGCAGAAGAACATGGCGGACGCATGCCCAGTGCGCCCGCCATCTGTCTCCATCTGCCGGCCGGCAGGAGAATAGCAGTTGGGGCTAAAATTAGGGTTAGGGTTAGGGTTATGGATAGGGTTAGGGGTAGGGGTACGGTTAGGGGTAGGGCTAAATTTAGGGTTAGGGTTGGGGCTAAATTTAGGGTTAGGGTTGGGGCTAAATTTAGGGTTAGGGTTGGGGCTAAACTTAGGGTTAGGCTTCTTTCACACTTACGTCGGTACGGGGCCGTCGCAATGCGTCGGCCCGACATACCGACGCACGTTGTGAAAATTGTGCACAACGTGGGCAGCAGCTGTAGTTTTTCAACGCATCCGCTGCCCAATCTATGTCCTGGGGAGGAGGGGACGGAGTTACGGCCACGCATGCGCGGTCAGAAATGGCGGATGCGACGTACAAAAAAAAACGTTTCATTGAACTTTTTTTTGTGCCGACGCTCCGCCAAAATACAACTGATCCAGTGCACGACGGACGCGACGTGTGGCCATCCGTCACGATCCGTCGGCAATACAAGTCTATGGGCAAAAAACGCATCCTGCGGGCACATTTGCAGGATCTGTTTCTTGTCCAAAACGACGGATTGCGACGGAATGCCAAACGACGCAAGTGTGAAAGTAGCCTTAGGGTTAGGGTTGGGGCTAAAGTTAGGGCTAGGGTTGGGGCTAAAGTTAGGGTTAGAGCTGGGATTAGGGTTAGGGTTTGGATTAGGGTTGGTATTAGGGTTAGGGTTGGCATTAGGGTTACGCTTGGGATTAGGGTTAGGTTTGGGATTAGGGTTAAGGTTAGGGTTGTGATTAGGGGTGTATTGGGATTAGGGTTAGGTTTGAGGTTAGGGTTGAGATTAGGATTAGGGGTGTGATGGATTTAGGGTTTTGATTAGGGTTATGGTTAGGGTTGACATTAGGGTTGTTTTGGGGTAAGGGTTGTGATTATGGTTAGGGTTAGTGATTAGGATTGTGGATCAGGTTGGGATTAGGGTTAGGGGTGTGTTGGGGTTAGGGTTGGAGCTAGAATTGGGGGGTTTCCACTGTTTAGGTACATCAGGGGGTCTCCAAACACGACAGCCAATTTTGCGCTCAAAAAGTCAAATGGTGCTCCCTCCCTTCTGAGCTCTGCCGTGCGCCCAAACAGTGGGTTACCCCCACATATGGGGCATCAGCGTACTCGGGATAAATTGGACAACAACTTCTGGGGTCCAATTTCTCTTGCTACCCTTGTGAAAATAAAAACTTGGGGGCTACAATATCTTTTTTGTGAAAAAAAAAAAAATATTTTTTATTTTCTCGACTCTGCATTCTAAACTTCTGTGAAGCACTTGGGCATTCAAAGTTCTCACCACACATCTAGATAAGTTCCATGGGGGGTCTAGTTTCCAAAATGGGGTCACTTGTGGGGGGTTACTACAGTTTAGGTACATCAGAGGCTCTGCAATCGCAACATAATGCCCACAGACCATTCTATCAAAGTCTGCATTCCAAAAAGGCGCTCCTTCCTTCCGAGCTCTGCCGTGCGCCCAAACAGTGGTTTACCCCCACATATGGCGCATCAGCGTACTCGGGATAAATTGGACAACAATTATTGCAGTCCAATTTCTCCTGTTACCCTTGTGAAAATAAAAATTTGTGGGCAAAAAGATCATTTTTGTAGAAAAAATGCAATTTTTTTTTTCACGGCTCTACGTTATAAACTTCTGTGAAGCACATGGGGGTTCAAAGTGCTCGCCACACATCTAGATAAGTTCCTTAAGGGGTCTAGTTTCCAAAATGGTGTCACTTGTGGGGGGTTTCCACTGTTTAGGCACATCAGGGGCTCTCCAAACGCGACATGGCGTCCAATCTCAATTCCAGCCAATTCTACATTGAAAAAGTAAAACGGCGCTCCTTCACTTCCAAGTTCTGCGGTGCGCCCAAACAGTGGTTTACCCTCACATATGGGGTATCGACGTATTCAGGAGAAATCGCACAACAACTTTTGTGGTCTAATTTCTCCTGTTACCCTTGTGAAAATAAGAATTTGTGGGCAAAAAGATCATTTTTGTAGAAAAAATGCAATTTTTTTATTTTCACGGCTCTACGTTATAAACTTCTGTGAAGCACTTGGGGGTTCAAAGTGCTCACCACACATCTAGATAAGTTCCTTAAGGGGTCTAGTTTCCAAAATGGTGTCACTTGTGGGGAGTTTCCACTGTTTAGGCACATCAGGGGCTCTCTAAACGTGACATGGCGTCCGATCTCAATTCCAGCCAATTCTGCATTGAAAAAGTCAAACGGCGCTCCTTCACTTCTAAGTTCTGCGGTGCGCCCTAAGAGTGGTTTACCCCCACATATGGGGTATTGGCGTATTCAGGAGAAATTGCATAACAAAATTTATGGTTACATTTCTGTTTTTACACTTGTGAAAATAAAAAAAATGGTTCTGAATTAAGATGTTTGCAAAAAAAAGTTAAATGTTCATTTTTTCCTTCCACATTGTTTCAGTTCCTGTGAAGCACGTAAAGGGTTAATAAACTTCTTGAATGTGGTTTTGAGAACCTTGAGGGGTGTAGTTTTTAGAATGGTGTCACACTTCATTATTTTCTATCATATAGACCCCTCAAAATGACTTCAAATGTGATGTGGTCCCTAAAAAAAAAAAAAATGGTGTTGTAAAAATGAGAAATTGCTGGTCAACTTTTAACCCTTATAACTCCCTAACAAAAAAAAATTTTGGTTCCAAAATTGTGCTGATGTAAAGTAGACATGTGGGAAATGTTATTTATTAACTATTTTTCGTGACATATCTCTCTGATTTAAGGGCATAAAAATACAAAGTTTGAAAATTGCAAAATTTTAAAAATTTTCGCCATATTTCCGTTTTTTTCCATAAATAATCGCAAGTAATATCGAAGAAATGTTACCACTAACATGAAGTACAATATGTCACGACAAAACAATCTCAGAATCAGCGGGATCCGTTGAAGCGTTCCAGAGTTATAACCTCATAAAGTGACAGTGGTCAGAATTGCAAAAATTGGCTCGGTCATTAAGTACCAAATTGGCTCTGTCACTAAGGGGTTAAAGGTGGGTAGGTGGGGAAACGCTAAGTGACATTAAGGAGAAAGATCACATTCTGTAACAGACCTTTCAAACCCTGAAATCTTTAAAGACTGATTAGCTTTGAAAAATCAGTTTTAGAATGGCTATAAGATCCTTTTTTTTTTTTTTGTAGGTGTAAACTCAATATCCACCCACCTAGTCTAATAGTAATTATCTGCTGAAATAGTATAGCAAAATAGTATTTATCTGATAAAAACACACTACCTGTTTTGTGTCCAAACAGTAGAAACTTTGACATTCATACTCTGCAATATTTTTTTTTCATCTGCACAGTGGACTGGGCGGTAGAACAGTCCCATTTTGCCCTATTCTTTAACCAAGGACAGTGCTGCTGTGCCGGCTCTCGCACATATGTACAGGAGGATATCTACAACGAATTTGTGGAGAGAAGTGTCCAACGAGCAAAGAACAGAATTGTCGGGAATCCATTTGACTTCAAAACTGAACAAGGACCCCAGGTAAGGGTCTGGGAGGAAAAAATTAGTAAAAACAATACAATTTCGTCACCAATGACTCAACGTATACGTGCCCAACAATTGTAATTACACTAAAAATGATCGATAAAGATTTAGTGGAAGCAGGTAATTTTTTTTTGCCAGTAAAGACAACTTGACATTTTCAGGTGGATGAGGAGCAGTTCAAAAAGATCTTGGGCTACATCAAATCTGGAAAACAAGAAGGTGCCAAATTGCTTTGTGGTGGGAACCCTGCTGCAGACCGCGGCTACTTTATTCAGCCCACAATTTTTGGAGATGTGTCTGATAATATGACCATTGCTAGAGAAGAGGTAAAACATTTTGATTCTCTCTCTCCCCCCAAATTAAATTTGTAATTCCTAGAACAGTGTGCATTCTTGATGTGTAATTGTTGTTTTGTTTTGTTTTTTTAAATAGCCTTGCATAGAATGATTATTCTTCTGGACCTGTAATCATTTTCCCCCTCTAGTTAACCTTTTTAAATACTTTAAATATAATTAAGGCTCTTGCCCACACCAGTATAACAGCAGGAGCCATTTATTTAAAGCCTAAAGTCTGGATCCGCTTTTGACCTGTCAGATCAGAAAGCTTGAGAAAGGCTTGCCTGATCTCACAGGATTGAAACCCAATCCTTTCGTTAGCACTAAATCTAAAGCGCTGTAATATAGCCTTACTGCCAGAACGAAGATAAAGCATGTATTTGAGAAATTGTACACCGAAGTCAAAACTGAAATCATGTAGAAAATTAAGCCCTTCATTTAAAACTGCTTGATCATACAGGATTCTGATAAAATTGTGCTCCTGTAACTTAATTTTCATTTTGTTTTTATTAGATATTTGGACCAGTAATGCAAATATTAAAATTTAAGTCCATTGAGGATGTTATTGAACGGGCAAACAACTCTATGTACGGTTTGGCTGCCGCTGTGTTCACAAAAGATATTGATAAAGCTAATTATGTTTCTCAAGGACTGCGGGCAGGAACAGTTTGGTAAGTTTGCCCGCAAAGACTTATAGAAATGGGTTTAGATCCCTACTTACAGAGGAACATATCTGACCCTCCTCACTTACTTGAACGTTCCAATCCATCTATCGAATCTGATCTTTTCATGCATATTGCTGGAAATTTACTTTTGAAAGTTTGCACGTACATTTTGGTATTAATATTTAATCAATAAAGGGAAAACACTTTTTTTTCTCCTTCACCTCATTGGGGGACACAGGACCATGGGTGTTATGCTGCTGCCACTAGGAGGACACTAAGCAAATACACAAAAAAGTTAACTCCTCCTCCGCAGTATACACCCTTTGCTGGCTCTCTCGTGAACCAGTTCTTGCTTAGTGTCTTTCGGAGGCACTAGGGTCTGATTTCAGACCCAGACTTTATTTTATTTTTCAATTCTTTTTTTCCATTTTCACGGTTTAGATGGGCGACGGGCCTTTCAAGGTCCTGATCTCCCAAAATCATCAACAGGCAGGAACGCGGAGTGTCGCCTCCACGTACCCCCTCCTGCAACTTCTGCATCTGCCTGGGCTTTTAGGGGTGACAGATCCTTAAACGAGTCTGCTCTCCCCACACCAACAACAGACTGGAACATGAGGTGTCGCCCTCACGTACCCCTTTCAGGAGCCAGGCCTTCACCGACAAGCTGTTAGGGATGGTGTATTGAGGAAGAATAAAGTGCCACAGATCCCTTACACGGATCCAATCAGACAATGGAAATCATGAGTACCTAGCTGGAGATTGCAGACAAATGCACTCTGGTGGCAGGGGGGAGGAAGACTCATTCCCTCACCCCTCCAGGGGTCCTGTGTGGAAGTCCGGAGCCCAGAGGGGATCAGTACTCTTCATAATTCTCTCCTTGCCACCGCCGTTTGAGTCCCCAACTTCCCCCCCACCCCCCAGTCCTCGCTGGAGCTGTCCCCTCTGCCCTGACCACTGCGTGCGCCGGCCACGGCATGCCACAGTGCTGGCCGAGGATGCTAATTTAGGCCCCGGCTTCTGGCCATGGTAGGCCAGATCCTGCTCACCGAGCCGACTCCGCCCCTCTTTCTGACGCTCGCCGGACGGTTTTTCTTCCTGGGACGCTACACATTGCA
This sequence comes from Ranitomeya imitator, assembly GCF_032444005.1. Taxonomy (NCBI): domain Eukaryota; kingdom Metazoa; phylum Chordata; class Amphibia; order Anura; family Dendrobatidae; genus Ranitomeya; species Ranitomeya imitator. The sequence continues at coordinate 246,483,411 of NC_091282.1, forward strand.
GCTGCGTCCCTCCCTCCCATAGCTCCGCCTACTCCTTCTGGCGCTTCTCGTTGCCCACGAGAAGTGTCGACTTCACTCTTGGGGACTGCTTCCTAGATAACGGAAGGAAGTTAGCGTGGACGTTTCCACCCGCCCAACGCCTGACACCACGGCAGGATGACCTCACTTGGGGCACGGACGCAGGACCTGGGTAAGCTAGCGCTCGCTGCTTAACCCACTCCACGGCAGATACATATTTAACCCCTCCGCTGCAGGCTCACTCTGCTAGGCCAGGCTCAGCCCAACAGCCTCTCAGCAGCCATCTGCAGCTCCCTCCAAAGTCTGCAAAATGTGTCAGCCACAGGCTAATAAAAAGGCAGATAAAACGCATACAGTGATCTATGCCTCATGTACCTCATTCAATGCTTCCCTACCACGGAAACGTCCAAAACCACTCTGTACAGACTGTGAAGCTTCAGGCTCTCGGGAGCCCCCTGCTACCATAGAACACAGCGGTGCCACCCCCCCTGAGTGGGCTTCTTCGACATAGTACATGGCTTCCCTCGCACGGGCCCTAGAATCCTTTCATGATTCATCCACAAGCCAGGGCATCGCCTTACCCCCAAAAGAGGGTCTCCCAGCTGCACAACAGTAGTCTTCAGACGGGCCAGACGGCGATGGGAGTACACATTCCTCCAGGAAGCGTACCCTTGCCACTTCCCCACAGAACTCCGATGTTTCCTCATCCGCTAGTTCTGTATCTCGTTCCACTTCTCCAGGGGCTTACAGTGAGCACAACTCAGAATACAAATCCTATGTGGCCCCAGACCTGGAATCCCCTGAGTTACAGGGGTCACTGCATCACACAATAGACTCCTGGAACAGGTAAGGGGGCGCTGCATGGTCTCCAGAGTATATGCACGGAGGCGTATTGAGGCCATAGGAATATATGGCAATCGCAGGCATGACTGTGGTAATATGATAAAGTCTGGCAGTATTGTGAATGGCCGATACGTGTCGCAGAGAAGACTCTGCGCTGCCAACCTGAAGCAATGTGGTGTTCTGGGACCTATAGTCCCACAAGTATTTGGTATGTTTATAATGGGAGGATGGCAGGGCTAGTGATGTGAGATGGGTGGGACAAACTAGCCACACACCCACACTCCCACCCAGGGGAGTGGTTACACCTACATAATGTGACCAGGGTGTGGGTTACATGGTCTGGGTGAGGGGACCTGAATGGTCCACGTGCAAGGTCCTGGCAGGTACCTCGGTGTTGGCTGTGCTAAGCCCTGAAGAGCACCTGGTGGGACTTTGCTACTGGTGACCTGGGTATTGGACGGTCCCAGCTGGGGACGGACGTCCTGAGTTGTACCCGGACAGGCCACCTGTGTGATCCTGAGTAACCTTGGTGTTGGGAGGTCCTGGGAGGAGGACTGGATCCCTGAACAGCACGAGGTGAGGACAGGGATCTGCAGAGCCAGAAATGGGTCCTGTGTGGTACTGCCAGTGGAAGGCCTGCAGTGCTGACAAGCAGGTAATACCAGACTGTGTGTTTGGGTCCAGAGCGAGCCTGAATATTGGGCTCTACCAAGAGTCCTGATGGAACAGAGTCACGCTGTGAACATTGTTACTTTGTTTTGCCATGCTATGAAGATTGTTGTTTTGTGTTTTCTGCCACTGGGGTTTATGGAGTAATAAACCCAGTTGAACTTTTAGAAGAAAATACGGTCTTGTGTGTTAATCCCGTGCCAAGCGAGTGTCCCCCAATACACTCGGTAAGTGCAACCTCACAATTGATTCCCTCATCGAGGCGGTTAATCACACTCTAAAAATAGACGAAGTACCCGGTACTAATCAGGCTCACCCAGTGTCCTTTAAGCTTACAAAACGGGCTCACAGGGTTTTTGCCAACCACCCTGAGTTTACGGACATTATTACAAGGCATAGAAGCCGCCCAGTTAAGCGTTTCTCAGGCCTAAAACCGCTAGAAGCTCGGTACCCCTTTTTACCCGCCCGAAGAAAGGAATGGACTGAGTCCCCTGCAGTAGATCCACCTATATCAAAACTCGCTTCAAAAACACTCTCCTCTCTGGTGGACAGATCTTCCATTAAGAATCCCACTGATCGTCAGATTGACAACCTGGCTAGGTCGGTCTTCAAGGCCGCTGGAGTAACTCTATTCCCTTCAATCGCCACCACTTGGGTAGCTAGAGCTATGGTGGCCCGGGCCGAGGCCAAAGTGAAATCCAGTAGAGACAATAGCTTACCGCCCGAGGTGCTCAATCTCGCCTGTCAGATTGCCCGGGCAGGGGATTACATAATTCATGCCACTCTAGATGCAGCTAATTGTACCGCACTTGCAGCCACTAACGTTGTTTCCATCAGGAGGGCATTGTGGCTCCGAGAATGGCAGGCAGACTCCTGTTGGCACGGGCGCCTGTTCGGGGATAAACTCTATCAGATTATCTCAGATGCTACCGGCGGAAAGAGCAAATTCCTCACTCAGTGTAGGCCCACTTGCCCCTTTCGGAACCAATCCCAGGTTCGCTTCCGACCCTTTCGCAGTACCACAGGCTGGTCATTCTCAGCCGCTCCCGCTAGCTCGTCTCTCCCCCCACACAGAGGCAGGGGGTCGCAATCTTCCTTCAGACCTTCTAATTCCTGGAGAAACAGATCTCCCCGATCCAGGCCCAGAAGTGCCCCTTCCCGAAAATTCTCTTCTCAATGATTTCTGGCAGTGTCCGGAGGACACAGGCAGGGTAGGCAGCCATCCTACTTTTGTTTCACCAAGTATGGTTATCGGTCGTTCACGACCAGTGGGTCAGAGATCTCATGTCTTCCCGATACAGGATCGAATTCATTCTCTCCCCCCCCCCCTCCGACGCGCTTCTTTCAGTCTCTTCTTCCAAAGTCCAAGGCGCACGCAGTCCCCTTTTACCAGGCCTTACAAGCCCTCCTCAACAGCGCAGTCATCGTTCCGGTTCCTCCCACAGAATGGTTCAAGGGTTTCTACTCTAACCTGTTCGTGGTCCCCAAGAAAGACTGAACCATGCGTCCCATTTTGGACCTGAAGTTGTTAAACAAATTCCTCTCAGTGCGCCATTTCAGGATGGAATCCCTACACACTGTCGTCGCTTCTTTGGAAAAAGGGGAATACCTGGCATCAATCGACAACAGACGTATATCTTCACATCTCAATCTTCAAAAGTCATCAAAGATTCCTACGCCTTGCGGTCGGAGATGATCATTTTCAATTCACTGCTCTGCCCTTCGGGCTCGCCACCGCCTCCAGGGTGTTCACAAGTCATGGCAGCCGTCATGTCTATTCTACACTCCCAGGGCGTGGTGATTCTTCCATATCTGCACGATCTTCTCGTCAAAGGTCGGTCCGTCCTATCGGGCTTGCAAAGAGAGCATCACGGTCACCGTCGACTGTCTCGTCTAGGTTGGCTGGTGAACATGGAGAAATCGTCTCCAGTTCCATCCCAGCAAGTCCCCTTTTTGGGGATGATCTTGGACACTTCCTAGGGTTGGTAATTCTCCCTCTGGAAAAGATTTCCTCTCTAATCCAGGGAGACCAATTGCTATCCCTGTGCCACTCTCACTCTCTGCGGTTCGCCAAGCAGGTACTCGGGAACATGGTGGCATCTATCGAGGCAGGGCCGTTTGCCCAATTTCACTTCCGTCCTCTGCAGCAGGCTTTGATCTCGGCATGGGACAAGAATCCAGCCTCCCTGGGTTGCCGCTTTCGCCTGGCACCCAGAATCAGGCCATCTCTCAGGTAGTGGACTTCAATGTCGTCCTTGGATCAGGGAAGGTCCTTCCTCCCGGTTCACTAGCTGGTAGTGACCACCGACTCCTGTCTCCTCGGATGGGGCGTGGTTTTTCGTCACCACACGGCTCAGGGACGTTGGTCTGCTCAGGAAGCCAACCTTCGATCAACATCCTCGAGATCCGAGTGTTAACGCTGGCTCTTCATCGATTCCATCACCTCTTGGTGGGACATCCCATCCGGATCCAATCAGACAACGCCACAGCTGTGGCATACATCAATCGCCAGGGAGGCACGCGCAGCAGAAGAGAGATGACCGAGGTTTCGCACATCCTACAATTGGCCGAGGCAAATCAATCGCTCATCTCCGCAGTTCACATTCCAGGAGTAGAGAATTGGGTGTGGACTTTCTCAGCCGCCAGGGCATAGCCTCAGGAGAGTGGTCTCTTCACCCGGAAGTCTTTCATGGGATTTGCCAGCATTAGGGCATTTGAGATGTGGACCTCATGGCCTCCAGGCTGAACACCAAGGTTCCGGCATTTGTAGCCTGATCCCGCGATCGTTAGCCATCGGCTCGGATGCACTAGTACTCCCATGGAGCCAATTTCGTCTCCTTTACATCTTTCCGCCTCTTCCTCTGATCCCAAGGGTCATCCGAACAATCAAAGCGGAAGGCGTCCCGGTTATCCTTGTCGCTCCGGACTGGCCACGCCGAGTGAGCTTGGTACGCGGAGCTAATGCATCTCGTCGCAGATGTTCTCTGGAGGTTACCAGATCGTCCAGACTTTCTCTCCCAGGGACCCATTTGCCACCAGAACTCGAGAGTTCTGAGTTTAACGGCCTGGCCATTGAATCCTGGATCCTAGCCCAGGCCGGATTCTCCCGTCAAGTGGCATCTACCACGATCAACGCTAGGAAGCCTATTTCAATGCGTATTTACCATCGCGTTTGGAAAACTTTTTTCTCATGGTGTAAAGATAAGGGTCTTTCCCCGTTGGTGTTTTCTATCCCCTTCATTCTGGAGTTTCTCCAAGCGGGTCTGAATTAAGGCCTAGCACTGGCCTCTCTCAAGGGCCAGATCTTAGCCCTCTCTGTCCTTTTCCGGCGTCGGATAGCTTTCAAGCCTCAGGTTAAGACCTTCATGCAGGGAGTTTCTCATCTTGTCCCTATCTACAAGATGGAACCTTGGGACCTTAACTTACCAAGAAGCTTACCGTGTCAAAGGCCAGCCTATCCCCGTGGGGATTAAGGCACACTGTCAGAGGGGGGCCTCCTGGGCCAATCGGCACCAGGCATCCGCACAGCAAGTGTGTAAGGCTGCGACTTGGTCCAGTCTTCACACGTTCGCTAAACATTACAACATTCATGTTCAAGCCTCCTCTGATGCGGCCGTCGGCAGACAGATTCTGCAATCAGCAGTTTCACATCTGTAGGCTTCACATAACAACTTAATTCTAGAAGTATTGGGTGCGCGAGATTTCACCTGTTGTGACGTTTTCCCACCCAGCGACTGCTTTAGGACATCCCATGGTCCTGAGTCCCCCAATGAGGCGAAGGAGAAACGGGGATTTTTGTGTACTCATCGTAAAATCCTTTTCTCCGAGTCATTCATTTGGGGACACAGCACCCACCCTGTTAGCCCGTTGGCTTGTAGTCTTTGTTGGTTTTGACATATTGCAATTCTGTTTGAGTTCCTACTGCTTTGGCACCGAACTGGTTCACGAGAGAGCCAACAGAGGGCGTATACTGCGGAGGAGGAGTTAACTTTTTTTTTGTGTATTTGCTTAGTGTCCTCCTCCTAGTGGCAGCAGCATAACACCCATGGTCTTGTGTCCCCAATGATTGGCTTGGAGAAAAGGATTTTACGGTGAGTACACAAAAATCCCTGTATTCATATTCTACGGCTTCTTTTCCTTTACCAAAATATAGCCTTCTAGATGACCAGGTTAAAGAGTAAAACATGACTGTAGACAAAGCAAAGTAAGGTATCCAGGCATTTGGATATAACATTTCTCTTTATTAGTACAAATTAAAAGGTTCCAGGTACATTAAAAATATTGCGTCTAACCAAAAACCCACGCGTTTCTGACATCAAACTTTCCTTAGTCCTGTTATGAATATAGTGATACAGACTTGATTTAAATAAAGAAACCAGCCAAAATAAGACATTCCCTATTGCTTGGGTTCATACCAAAAACCAGGAAGCATCTGGAACTGTTGACTAAAGCATTAGAAAGCATTTCCGAAGTTCATTTATTGATATAGATGGTAAGTTAACAGTTCACACTGAGAGAAAAAACCCCCATTATGTATAACTAGCTGAAGAGCCCGGCGTTGCCTGGGCATAGTAAATATCTGTGGTTAGTTATAGCACGTCACTTCTCTTATTTTCCCATCACGCCTCTCATTTTCCCAATCACATCTTTAATTTTCCCCCTCACATCTCTCATTTTCTCCCTCACACCTCTCATTTTCTCCCTCACTCCTCTCATTCCCGCCTAACACTTGTCATTTCGACCTCACATCTGTCATTTTCCGATCACTACACTATTTTCCCTCACTCCTCTCATTTTGCACTCACACCTTTTCATTTTCACCTCACACCCCTCATTTTCACCTCAGTATATACATGTTTGTCATCTCCCTTATATATAGTATACACCTGTATGTCATCTCCTGTATATACCTGTATGTCATCTCCCCTGTATATAGTATATACCTGTGTGATCTCCTGTATTAGACCTCGTTAACACGTTATTTGCTCAGTATTTTTACCTCAGAATTTTTAAGCTAAATTGGCAGCCTGATAAATCCCCAGCCAACAGGAAGCCCTCCCCCTGGCAGTATATATTAGCTCACACATACACATAATAGACAGGTCATGTGACTGACAGCTGCCGTATTTCCTATATGGTACATTTGTTGCTCTTGTAGTTTGTCTGCTTATTAATCAGATTTTTATTTTTGAAGGCTAATACCAGACTTGTGTGTGTTTTAGGGCGAGTTTCGTTTGTCAAGTTGTGTGTGTTGAGTTGTGTGTGGCAACATGCGTGTAGCAACTTTTTGTGTGTCGAGTTGCATGTGACAGGTTAGTGTAGCAAGTTGTGTGCAGCAAGTTTTGCGCATGGCGAGTTTTGCGCGTGGTGAGTTTTATGTCTGGTGCCTTTTGAGTATGTGCAAGTTTTGGTGAGGCAACTTTTGCATGTGTTGCAAATTTTGTGCATGTGGCAATTTTTCCGCATGTGCAAGTTTTGCGTGTGGCGAGTTTTCCATGAGGTGAGTTTTGCACTTGTGGCGAGTTTTGCGTGAGCCTATTTTTTGCGCGTGGTGAGTTTTGAGCGGCGACTTTTGTGTTTCGACTTTTATGTGGCGAGGTTGGTGTATGTGTGGTGAAATGTGTGCTGAGGGTGGTATATGTGTTCAAGCACGTGGTATATGTGTTCAAGCACATGGTAGTGTGTGGCGCATTTTTGTGTGTGTGTTCATAACCCCGTGTGTGGTGAGTATCCCATGTCGGGGTCCCACCTTAGCAACTGTACGGTATATACTCTTTGGCGCCATCGCTCTCATTCTTTAAGTCCCCCTTGTTCACATCTGGCAGCTGTCAATTTGCCTCCAACACTTTTCCTTTCACTTTTTTCCCCATTATGTAGATAGGGGCAAAATTGTTTGGTGAATTGGAATGCGCGGGGTTAAAATTTCGCCTCACAATATAGCCTATGACGCTCTCGGGGTCCAGACGTGCGACTGTGCAAAATTTTGCGGCTGTAGCTGCGACGGTGCAGATGCCGATCCTGGACACACACACACACACACACACACACACACACACACACACACACACACACACACACACACACACACACACATTCAGCTTTATATAGTAGATAATGCAACCTACTATATCAGATTGCAAACTTGTTTTAATAGTCTGAAACTATTCACTAATATGTGAGAAAGCATTACCTTAGTACATTTATGGCTATAGATGGGAAGTCAACACATCACACACCAAAAAAAACCATTTACTCAGTGGTTAGCACTGCAGCGCTGGAGTCCTGAATTCTAATCCCACCTTGGACGACAACATCTGCAAGGAGTTTGTATGTTCTTTCCGTGTTTGCATGGGTTTCCTCCCACATTCCAAAGACCTACTGATAGGGAATTTAGATTGTGAGCCCCATCGGGGACAGCGATGATGTGTGCAAAACTGTAAAGCGCTACGGAATATGTTAGCGCTATATAAAAATAAAGATTATTATTTTTATAACATGCATCCTGCTGTGCCAGATTGCAAAGATATATTCAATAGTGTGGCACTGTTGATGAATATATGAGAAAGCACCACCTGGTGTGCCGAAAATACCCCGAATATACGATTGTTATGGGGGGGGGGGAATAAAATGAGTAAAAATTCCCCAAATTATATTTATAGATTCTATTTTTAATTTTTTTCCCTAAATGGAATCTTCTACATAACATGACTATCTCTCTCAATCCAAACACTATAAAGTATTATAGAGTAGTGATGAGCGAACATGCTCAGATAATGTCTTATCTGAGCATACTTGGTGTTCTCCGAGTATCTCGGGAGTGCTTGTATATTATGTTCGAGTCCCAGCGGCTGCATGATTTGTGGCTGTTTGACAGCCTCAACACGTGGGGAATCACAAACAAATAGGCAATCCTAGCATGTTTTGTGTCTAACAGCCGCAAATCATGCAGCTGCAGGGATTCAAACATAATATACGAGCACTCCCGAGATACTCGGAGAACACAAAGTATGCTCAGATAAGACATTATCTGAGCACGTTCGCTCATTACTATTATGGAGCTGTTATTAGATTCCGTCCAAATACTGGCGCTATTTTATGAACATATTCTTTTAGTTTCATTTTTTTTTCTTATCACTGGGGAACACAATTTAAGAGTTAGGTCAGACAACTGTCCTTAATTAATTTTTGGATGCTGAATCCAGAAATGATCTCAGTTTTTCTCTATCACGTCAAGTTTTTGAACTATAGGATTTTTGTCTTCTCAAAACTATGTAAACTACTGTACCTAAAAAGTGTTTTGTTTTTTTTAAATAGTACAAATATGAACAAAAAATGAAATATATAAGAAATAGGCATGACAAAGTTGTGACTACTCTTACAAGTTGCCATGTAGCTCTATATGAGTCGAATTGTAATCAGATAAGTCTTATTACAGATATCAGTGCAATTGTGCTTCTCTGGCAGGTAAGTTGTGTAGGAAAAACTTGCTGTGCTAGAAAAAAACTGACTACATTTTTGGAATCAGCATGCCAATTTTAGTATAAATCAGCTCAAAAACCTAACTCAACTGAAATTTTTTTTCAAATTGTTCCCGTGTTAGCCCCTTTCTGACATTAGACGTACTATCCCGTCGAGGTGGTATGGGCCTATATGACCACCGATGGGATAGTACGTCTATCGCGTTGCTCCGAGCGTGTCCTCCGGATCCAAGATGGCCGCGAGGCTCCTTTCTGGGTCCTGCAGGGAGGTGACTTGCAAGCGCCTGCTCAGAGCCAGTCAGATCGCTGATCTGACACACTGCATCAGCGATCTGACACTTTACCATAAAAAAATTTTTAAGTGTAAAAAAAAAATAAAAAAAAATGGTGTTGTAAAAATGAGAAATTGCTAGTCGGCTTTTAACCATTCACTCCCTAACAAAATAAAACATTTTGGTTCCAAAATTGTGCTGATGTAAAGTAGACATGTGGGAAATGTTTTGTGTGACAAGTGTGTGGCAAGTATTTTGTGTGACATATCTCGGTGATTTAAGGGCATGGAAATTCAAAGTTGGAAGTTTGCGAAATTTTCACCAAATTTCCATTTTTTTCACAAGTAAACTCAAGTATTGTCAAGGAAATTTTACCACTAACATGAAGTACAATATGTCACGAGAAGAAAAAGTCAGAATCACCGGGATCCATTGAAGCGTTCCAGAGTTATTACCTCATAAAGGGACAGTGGTCAGAATTGTAAAAATTGGCCCGGTCATTAACGTGCAAACCACCCTTGGGGCGGGTAAAGGCGTTAAACAATCAATGGTTTCTGAAACTAACAATCAATTAGAACTTTATATTTATCTTCCCCTCTTTCTTATAATAATAATAATAATAATATAATAATAATTTTTATTTATATAGCGCCAACATATTCCGCAGCGCTTTACAAATTATAGAGGGGACTTGTACAGACAATAGACATTACAGCATAACAGAAATACAGTTCAAAACAGATACCAGGAGGAATGAGGGCCCTGCTCGCAAGCTTACAAACTATGGGGAAAAGGGGAGACACGAGAGGTGGATGGTAACAATTGCTTTAGTTATTCGGACCAGCTATAGTGTAAGGCTCAGGTGTTCATGTAAAGCTGCATGAACCAGTTAACTGCCTAAGTATGTAGCAGTACAGACACAGAGGGCTAATACTGCATAAAGTGTATGAGAACATGATGCGAGGAACCTTTTTTTTTTTATTTATTTTTTTTTTTATTATAAATAGGCCACACAGGGATCGTTAGGTTAATGCATTGAGGCGGTAGGCCAGTCTGAACAAATGAGGTTTTAGGGCACGCTTAAAACTGTGGGGATTGGGGATTAATCGTATTAACCTAGGTAGTGCATTCCAAAGAATCGGCGCAGCACGTGTAAAGTCTTGGAGACGGGAGTGGGAGGTTCTGATTATTGAGGATGCTAACCTGAGGTCATTAGCGGAGCGGAGGGCACGGGTAGGGTGGTAGACTGATACCAGAGAGGAGATGTAGGGTGGTGCTGAGCCATGGAGTGCTTTGTGGATGAGGGTAGTAGTTTTGTACTGGATTCTGGAGTGGATGGGTAGCCAGTGTAATGACTGGCACAGGGTAGAGGCATCGGTGTAACGGTTGGTGAGGAATATGATCCTGGCTGCAGCATTCAGGACAGATTGGAGCGGGGAGAGTTTTGCAAGAGGGAGGCCGATTAGTAGAGAGTTACAATAGTCCAGACGAGAATGAATAAGTGAAACGGTCAGAGTTTTTGCAGAGTCGAAAGTAAGAAAAGGGCGAATTCTAGAAATGTTTTTGAGATGCAGGTAAGAAGAGCGAGCCAGTGATCGGATGTAGGGGGTGAATGAAAGGTCAGAATCAAGTAGGACCCCAAGGCAGCGGGCATGTTGCTTTGGAGTAATGGTGGAACCGCACACGGAGATGGCAATGTCAGGCAAAGGTAGGTTAGTAGAGGGAGAGAACACGAGGAGTTCAGTTTTTGACAGGTTTAGTTTCAGATAGAGGGAGGACATGATGTTAGAGACAGCGGTAAAACAATCACTGGTGTTTTCTAAAAAGGTCGGTGTGATATTGGGAGCAGAAGTGTATAATTGGGTGTCGTCAGCATAGAGATGGTACTGCAAACCAAATCTACTGATTGTTTGTCCAATAGGGGCAGTATACAACGAGAAGAGTAGGGGGCCTAGGACTGATCCTTGAGGAACCCCAACAGTAAGGGGAAGGTGAGAGGAGGAGGAACCAGCAAAACATACAGTGAAGGATCGGTCAGAGAGATAGGAGGAGAACCAGGAGAGAACGGTGTCCTTGAGGCCGATGGAGCGGAGCATAGTGAGGAGGAGCTGATGATCCACAGTGTCGAATGCTGCAGAGAGATCCAAGAGAATTAGCATGGAGTAGTGACCATTAGATTTAGCTGTTAGTAGGTCATTAGAGACTTTAGTGAGGGCAGTTTCAGTAGAGTGTAAAGAGCGGAAGCCAGATTGAAGAGGGTCGAGAAGAGTTATCTGAGAGATAGCGGGTAAGACGGGAGTGGACCAGGCGTTCGAGGAGTTTAGAGATGAAGGGAAGATTAGAGACAGGTCTATAATTAGCGGCACAGTTTTGATCGAGGGATGTTTTTTAAGTAATGGATGTATGATGGCATGCTTAAATGAGGAGGGAAAAATACCGGAAGTGAGGGAAAGGTTGAATATTTTTGTTAGGTGAGAGGTGACAGCCGGGAAAAGGGACTGGAGGAGATGTGACGGAATGGGGTCACTGGTGCAAGTGGTCGGGCGAGAAGATGCAAGGAGCCTGCTTACTTCTTCTTCTGTAACTGCTTCAAAGTCAGAAAGTGAACTAGATGCAGTGGGGGAGGGAGGACAGTGCATGGTATGAAGAGATTGGGAGATGATTTCCTGTCGAATGTGGTCAATTTTTTCTTTGAAGTAATTGGCCAGATCGTCAGCACGGAGATCCGTGGTTGGGGCCTGCTCTCTTGGGTTGAGTAGGGACTGGAACGTGTCAAAGAGACGTTTAGGGTTATTGGAAAGGGAGGTGATGAGGGTGTTGAAGTAGGTTTGTTTGGAGAGGTGAAGGGCAGAATTGTATGTCTTTAGCATGAACTTATAATGGATGAAATCTTCGGGTAGATTAGATTTTCTCCACAGACGTTCTGCGCACCTGGAGCACCGCTGCAGGAAACGTGTTTGCAGCGTGTGCCACGGTTGTTGCCGTCTGTGCCGAGTTGTTTTATGTATAGGAGGAGCAGCTTCATCCAGAGCACTTTGCAGGGTTTCATTGTAATGCTTCAACAAAATCTATCACTGCAAAGTTGGTTATATCTCTGCCATAGCTTTGGTAATAATTTACAGCTTCAGCATTTTGGTTCCTACTTTTATGGGGGGTTCTTCATTACGTTTTCCAGGGTCAATTGCTATGATGTCTTTGGCGCTCAAGCACCATTTGGAGGATACAAAGCTTCAGGCAACGGAAGAGAGCTTGGGGAGTATGGCTTGGAAGCGTATACAGAGGTGAAAAATGTAAGTCCCGCAAGTGTCCGTGTGTGGCTACTGTGGCATTAATACTGCTTTTTTCTGATTGTAGTTTTGAATACAGCCTCCATTGTCATATCACTGCTGTCACATCAACTCTACTGTTAAATTTTTCTAAAATCTCATGCCACGTCCAACTTTTCTTTATTTTTTACAGGTGACCATTAAAATTCCTCAGAAGAATTCATAAAACCTAGAAGCTTTGGATCATCTAAAATGTGAAGTTCAGGAGGATTTTTATTTTTTTTTTTTTTTATACTGAAGCATTTATTTCATTAAAATTTTCAATCTTTTCTCCATCATGATCACTTTGCTCATATATAAATAGAACAATATCCCTCACCTTGTCTGTGACGTATGTGTGTTTGTATAAAGAGTCCAGGAGATAGTATTCTATGTTATTCCACTGGAGAGGGGGTCTTTAAGCTTCATATATTCATTGTAGGATATTCAGCGCTAGTGTAGCTAAAGCTTTGTACAAGTTTATAAATGACTTTGTGATTCTCGTCTGACTACAAACTTTGTTACAATAAAGTACAGTTGACCTTTACCAGATATGTAATTATCTTTTCTTTCTTTGCATTAACAACTCTTTTTACATAACTAGAAAAGTTTCTGTTTAAAATTTAAGATTTGACTCCTATTGACATTCTATGCCAATGATGGATGATTAGTGGTTGGCATCGGGGCAATGAGCAGGGCAGTGTACATTATGCACTGGAATGTATTACCCAGCTCAAGTCTCTAGCCTTATATGACCTACAACCAAAGGGGAGTAAATCAATCTGCTTAAAGCCAATGATGTATACAGTATATCTCTTATTAGAACACCTAAATAATAACCAAGAATGCCCCACTAGGTTTTTTTTTGAGGGGGGGTGGGGCAGCATCTGTCAGTATGTAACACCATTGCAACTCCTTATTAACATGTGACATACTGGTGTGTCATAGCTCCCTTCCGTGTCTTAATGCAGGCTAAGGAACTGAGATTCCATCTTTACTGGCAGATGATGGCATGGCTATTCATCTGCTATTAATATTTAAAGTTAGTCTGTGACAGCAGATTTACAGCTCGCGACCCAGGGGACCATGACAGCTGGGGGTCTTTAGCCTGCCTGTTGTGCTGTTGTTCACAATGGACCATGATTTTTGCTACGTACAGCAAAACCTTAGTATTTCTGTATATAATACAAACGATCAGACGATTGAATGTTCAAATCCTCTATAAGGATTACAAAAAAAGTTGTTTAAAAAATACTTGTGGCAAAATTGAAATACCAGAATTTTGTGTAAGCACTCACGGAAAATTCTCTGAAAATTGTGTTTGTGTGCGTGTATACAGTTGTGTGACTGTGTTGGCCCCCTTCCTGATTTTCTATTTTACATTTTTGTCACACTTAAATGTTTTTAGATCACCTAACAAATTTAGATATTAGACAAAGATAACACAAGTAAACAGTAAATGCAGTTTTTTTAAATGAAGGCCTTTATTAAGGGAAAGAGAAATCCATACCTACAGGCCCCGTGTGAAAAAGTGATTGCTGTGTCAACCTAATAACTGATTGGGCCTTCCTTAGTGACAACCGCAATCAAATGTTTGCGATAACTGGCAACGCTCTGGAGGAATTTTGACCCACTCATCTTTGCAGAATTGTAATTCAGCCACATTGGTGGGTTTCCAAGAATGAACTGCATTTTGAAGGTCATGCAACAGTATCTCAATCGGATTAATGTCAGGACTTTGACTAGGCTACTCCAAAGTCTTAATTTTGTTTTTTCTTAAGCCGTTCAGAGATTGACTTCCTGGTGTGATTTGGATCATCGTTCTGCTGCATAAGCCAAGTGTTCTTTATCTTGAGATCACGAATAGTCGGACAATCTGTCAGGATTTTTTTGGTAAACATCTTAATTTATGGTTCCATTTACCACATCAAGTATTCCAGGTTCTGAAGCAGCAAAACGGCCCCAGACCATCACACTACCACCACATTTTACTGTTGGTATGATGTTCCTTTTCTGATATGTTGTTACTTCTACGCCAGATGTAATGGGACATGCACCTTCCAAAAAGTTTAACTTTTGTCTTGTCAGTCCACACACTATTCTCCTGAAAGTCTTGGGGGTCATCAAGATGTTTTGTGGCATGGATGTTTTGAGATAAATCTTTACGTTCTTATTGGTCACAGTGGTTTTTGTCTTGGTACTCTGCCATGCAGGCCATTTTTGCCTAGTCTCTATCTTATGGTGGAGTCATGAATAGTGAAATTGACTGATGCAAGTGAGGACTGCAATTCTTTGGATGTTGTTGTGGGGTCTTTTGTGACCTCTTGGAGAAGTCGTTGCTGCACTCATGGAGTAATTTTGGTCATCTGTTCACTCCTGGTAAAATTCACCACTGTTCCATGTTTTCGCCATTTGTGGATAATGCTCTCACTGTGGATCGCTGGAGTCCCAAAGCTTGAGAAATAGCTTTATAACCTTTTCCAGACTGATAGGTCTCCATTACTTTGTTTTTCATTTCTTCCAGATTCTCTTTGGATCGAGGCATGATGTCTAGCTTTTGAGGATATTTTGGTCTACTTCACTTTGTCAGTCACGTACAATTTAAGTGATTTATTGTGACTTGCGTGTGGCTAGGGAATTTGAACTCCACTTCCCAGAGATGTGCTAAACCGCGATTCATTTGTTTTAAAGGGAGGGGGGGCAATGATGTTTTTCACACAGGGCCCTGTAGGTTTGGATTTCTTTCTCTATTAGTAAAAAAAAACCTTCATTTAAAAACTACATTTTGTGTTATCTGTGACTAATGAATTTTGTTTTGTGATCTGGGAGTCTGAACTCAGGAAGGGGCAAACACTTTTTCACACATGTAATAAAACATTTTTATTTATATATATATATATATATATATATATATATATATATATATATATATATATATATATATATATATATTCTATAATAGAACGCTGGGAGCGTCACTCTGTCCAACGCCTTTATAGACTGCGCAAGCGCCAGCGCAGTCTGGGCCTCACAGAGTGACGCTCCCGGGATATCGCGGTATGCGTAAACACTGAACGCACACCGCGATCTCCACCGGAGAGTCAGGGACCGCCAGGAGGGTAAGTATATTCACCTGTCCCCCGTTCCAGCGCTGCGTGCGGCTCCGTCTCCCGGGTCCTCTGCTGTGACGTTCCCAGTTCAGAGGGCGCGATGACGCGCTTAATGCACGTCGGCGCCGCCCTCTGAACAGTCACAGCCAGAGGAGCCGGAAGATGGTGGCGCGCAGCGCTGGAACGGGACAGACAGGTGAGTATAGCAAGTGCTGGGGGCCTGAGCTAGCTGTGACTCCGGCACCTGACCCCCACAGCGCGCCGGTGTACCCGCCTGCTCAGGCCCCCAGCACTCGGCGCCCGGTGACGATAGGTGAGTATGGTATTTTTTTTTTTTTTTATATATATGGCAGCAGCATACGGGTCATATATAATGGAGCATCTTATGGGGGGCATATAATACAACTAGCTATTGAACCCGTTCTATGCCCGGGTGGCGAGCATTTATATTGGTATATGATCTCCATCCTTGTATGTGCTGCTCCATCCTGCGTCCCCATCCTGGTATGTGCTGCACCCATCCTGTCATGTGCTGCACCCATCCTGCGTCCCATCCTGGTATGTGCTGCACCCATCCTGCATCCCCATCCTGGTATGTGCTGCACCCATCCTGCGTCCCCATCCTGTCGTGCTGCACCCATCCTGCGTCCCCATCCTGTCATGTGCTGCTCCATCCTGCGCCCCCATTCTGTCATGTGCTGCACCCATCCTGGTATGTGCTGCGTCCCCATCCTGTGATGCGCTGCTCCCATCCTGCGTCCCCATCCTGTGATGCGCTGCTCCCATCCTGCGTCCCCATCCTGTCATGTGCTGCACCCATCCTGCGTCCCCATCCTGGTATGTGCTGCACCCATCCTGCGTCCCCATCCTGGTATGTGCTGCGTCCCCATCCTGCGCCCCATCCTGGTATGTGCTGCGTCCCCACCCTGGTATGTGCTGCGTCCCCACCCTGGTATGTGCTGCATCCATCCGGGGGCCTGAGCAGGCGGGGACACCGGCGCGCTGTGGGGGTCAGGTGCCGGTATCGCCGCCAGCTCAGGCCCCCCAGCACTTACTATATTCACCTGTCCTGCGTTCCATCGCTGAGCACCGCCATCTTCCCGGTCTCCTGGCTGTGACTGTTCAGTCAGAGGGCGGCACCGGCGCGCATTAAGCGCGTCATCGCGCCCTCTGAACTGAAGGTTGCAGGCCGAAGACCGGGAAGATGGCGGCGCTCAGCGATGGAACGCAGGACAGGTGAATATGACCGATACTTACCCTCCTGGCGGTCCCTGCTTCTCTGTTGGAGATCGCGGTGTGCGTTCAGTGTGAACGCACACTGTGATCTCCCGGGAGCGTCACTCTGTGAGGCCCAGCCTGCGCAGTCTATAAAGGCTTCGGACAGAGTGACGCTCCCATTGTTATATTATAGATGGTGGCGCAGGATGGCAGCAGCACATGACAGAACGGGCGTGGGATGGCAGCAGTACATGACAGAACGGGCGCAGGATGGCAGCAGCACATGACAGAACGGGCGCAGGATGGCAGCAGCACATGACAGAATGGGGGAGCAGGATGGGAGCAGCACATTAAAGAACGGGGGCGCAGGATGGGAGCAGCACATGACAGAATGGAGGCGCAGGATGGGTGCAGAACATGTCAGAATGGAGGAGCAGGATGGGTGCAGCACATGACAGAATGGGGGCGCAAGATGGGTGCAACACATGGCAGGATGGGTGCAGCACATGACAGGATGGGGACGCAGGATGGGTGCATAACATGTCAGAATGGAGGCGCAGGATGGGTGCAGCACATGTCACAATGGGGGCGCAGGATGGGTGCAGAACATGTCAGAATGGGGGTGCAAGATGGGTGCAACACATGGCAGGATGGGGGCGCAAGATGGGTGCAACACATGGCAGGATGGGTGCAGCACATGACAGGATGGGGACGCAGGATGGAGCAGCACATGTCAGAATGAGGGTGCAGGATGGAGCAGCACATGCCAGGATGGAGACCATATACCAATATAGATGCTAGCCACCCGGGCGTAGAACGGGTTCAATAGCTAATATAAAAATATATATATAATTAGATTGTGGCCCGATTCTAACGCATCGGGTATTCTAGAATATGCATGTCCCCGTAGTATATGGACAATGATGATTCCAGAATTCGCGGCAGACTGTGCCCGTCGCTGATTGGTCGAGGCAACCTTTGACATCATCGTCGCCATGGCAACCATTATGACATCTACGTCGATACTGTGCCCGTCGCTGAATCAGAAACGTGGGATTTCTACGTCCTTTATGACATCATCGTCGCTGTGCCCGTTGCTGATTGGTCGAGGCAACCTTTATGACATCATCGTCGCCATGCTGTGCCTGTCGCGCAGAGGCGCGGGATTTCCAGGACAGACAGACAGATGGAAAAACCCTTAGACAATTATATATATAGATATACATACAGTACAGACCAAAAGTTTGGACACACCTCATTTAAAGATTTCTCTGTATTTTCATGACTATGAAGATTGTAAATTCACACTGAAGGCATCAAACTATAAATTAACACATGTGGAATTATATACTTAACAAAAAAGCGTGAAACTGAAATTACGTCTTATATTCTAGGTTCTTCAAAGTAGCCACCTTTTGCTTTGATGACTGCTTTGCACACTCTTGGCATTCTCTTGATGAGCTTCAAGAGGTAGTCACCGGGAATGGT